>NW_012113586.1:2135881-2155178 GCF_000951035.1 Colobus angolensis palliatus | reverse complement strand
AAACCTGCACGTTATGCACATGTACCCTAGAACTTAAAGTATAATTAAAAAAAAAAAAAAAAAAAGAAAAATAGCCAGGAGTTGACCTTGATACTAAGAGCAGCACTGATTCAGACATGGAATCCGACTTAGCTCATGAGGACTCATTTTAGCCACGAGTTGTAAAGAAGTCCCAGCTCAAGATACACAGTCCTTGAAGACAGCACTTACGGAATTAGGCACACTAAATGTCTGAGTCCCAGTCTAATTCCAGGGGCAGTGACAGGATGACGCTGCCCAACTTGAGGTTTTGTCAAGATTTCAAACACACAGTTTGTTGTTAAGGTTCTAATTATATAAAAAACTCCATATTAACATAAGGCTCAAGGTTAATTGAGCAGACCTTCAAAAACAACATTAACTATTTCCTAATTATATCAGTAATTCTTTCCCTTTCTCTTTTTATTTTTCTCATTCTCCTTTTAAAATAATAATTGTCACATATATTGAGGGCTTAGTATTTGCAACACATTAAAACAAGAGCTAAGGCAACATTCTGTCATGTAATTCTCATAACTGCTCTATGGCATCAATATTATTTCACTGATTTTGGAGATGGGGAAACTGAGGTTTAGAGAAGGGTAATTAACATGTTTATCACAAATGGACACAAAAATAGTCACACACATGGAAATTGTTAGAACTGGAACTTAGACTCATTTTGTCTGAACAACTCAAGTCTGTGGTGTTAATATCTGTAGTTCTGCAATTAAAAGACACATTCTGATTGTGTTGTTTGCCAGTTGTTCCAGATGCCTTCTCCACTAGAAGATGGGGCCAGGCTTCCTAGTTCTTTATTTGCTGATAGCACTAAGCAAAGTGTGTAGCATGTTATGGGACATCAATAAATACTTGGCTCAGTGGCACATAATCAACTAGGGAAGGCCTGGTCTAAATTTAGCTCAGCAACACAAATTGCAGGATTTTGCATCACTCCGCCTCTCATCTTATTAGGATAGGTCTTGTGGCTGTCCCAGACCTGAGCACCCAAAGCAGAGCTCTCCTTGTCATTGTGACAATAGAAAGTAAGGGAAGGGAAAGCCATAAATTAGGCCAATGGAGGGAGGCAGAGGAAAATAGATACAGACTGCTGACAAGATTAATATGCAGTTGACGGGGAGTGCTTTCACACCAGAGTGCCAGCAAATAAACACAATTCAGAAAGCTCATCCCTGCCTTACCAGAGGAGGCAGATTCCTGAGCCAAAGAAAAAAAAAAAGTGAATGAGCAAGAGAAAGGAAAAGAGAGGCCTGTGTGTGCAATGGGCCTTGTTTGCCAGGAATTCCTCCAGCAGGATCAGATAGCTGGGGGATGACACAAGCAGCAGGCTCTGCAGAGTTATACATTTTCTGACCCAAAACAGGGACAGGAGAAGCAGGCACAGGCACTGCAGGGGAGGTGGGCTCTGAGGATACTGAGTGAAAGCTGAAATCAGTGCCTTACCCAGGCATAAGCATAGCCTCCCTGTGCCACCAGCAAAGGCAGGTGTCATTTTCTGAGAGGAGTCAGCAGACCTGCCTGGCCCTTTTGGCTGGACTTCTGATGGGCTCTTCCACTCCTTGTTGTAATGAATGAGACCTCAGCAGGCTTCAGTTGAACACTTCATAGACAGGAATTGATTCTTCTTCTTTTAAAATTTTATTTGTTTGAACTATATAAGATTGCCATTTTTGTAAGTAAGAAGTGGCTAAATATTATCAATTTCATATGGTTTAAGACGACAGTAAGGGCAGAGATTGTTTTCAAACTCAGGAATTGATTCCAAAATTGGGGCTCTCACTATGCTGCACTGTTTCACCAGTGACTTCCCATTACCCTGAGCATAAATTTAGACTTCGACCTGGGCCTACAAGAACCTTCAAAGTTTGATCTTTGCTTACCTGGTACCTTCTCTCTCCACAGCAACACTGAATTTCTTCTGACTATTCAATGATTACTTTGGTTTACTGATCTTTGATGATATACTTTTCTTGTCCTGAAATACTACACCTGCTTCTCTTTTCCTGGATGTATCATTCCATCCTTCAGGGGTTAGCTGTCATGGCACTTATATTAGATTGGAAACTGCCAGAAGTGAGAAAATGTTGGTCACCTGCCTTATTTCTTAGCGACTAGATGAGTGTCTGGCACATAAAAAGATGAATGAATGAATGAATTGCATGAGCCAATGCCACCTTGCCTCCCACAACACATACTCGTTCTATGCCTACCTTGCCACTCCAAATTAAACACTTCTCTGTATGACATAGATGTCCAGTTTCAGAACAATCTCTTGAACTTTGGCTAGAACTGTGCTGCAGAGCTTGGTGATACACACTGAGTGTAAAGCAAGAGCACAAATCTAAAACTTCAAGAACATTCTCCCATACCCTGAAGAACCAGTCCAGCTCTTGGTTTTCAATAATGTAAGCTTTTTGTTTTTGCCTTTTTTTTTTCTCTTGTTGGGGCCTGGTTTTTACTGGAAGAATTTTCCAGAAGCATCACTAATGTAAACAAATAAAGACTTTTGGAGGCAGTTATCAGAACAGTTACAGATTCAAATGTGGTTATAAATGTTGGAACTGTTATTGCTGGTGACTGGAGAAGCTCAAATTAGTTTATTAGCTTTACTTAGTTGGATTTATACCCACATTTTTCCTGTGAAGAGAAAGTTATGGAAGAAAATGGCTTCTTAGCAGCTAATCATTTCTAAGGATCACATTTGCCACCTCCTTTTTCTACTGAAGCTTGTTGACGTAGGTCTGTTCTGTACAGACAGATTTTGTAAACCACGTGTGCTGTATAAACATTCATTGGAACTGGGCAAAGGAGGTGTTAAGTTCTGTGACAGTAGAAGCCCTTGGTCAGATGCTGGGTATTATCTGTCACGGATGCTGGGATGGGCAGTCCTGGACAAAAACACTTCTAAGAGATCTTCCAAAACTGGGATTTTCTGATTCTATAATAATAAATTCTGGACCCACCCATATTTGTTGTTGGCTTAGTGTATAATGCAGCATATACATTCTAAACAGTATATAATAAGTATGATTCTATTTAAATGTAGAATTATGCTGTTTAGAATATGTGTATATATATTCTACATTGTATATACACATACATATTTAAATAGAATCATACTTATGTGCTGTTTTATAAATTATCTTAATCATCATAATCTATTATAAATGTGTTTCCATGTCAATCTATTTTTTCCAGAACTTTGTTTTTTAATGAGTTTACAGTATTATATTTCAATATATTCTTTAACTAGTACCCTAATTTTTTTATTTTATTTTTTTTTCAGACAGGGTCTCACTCTGTCACTCAGGCTGGAGTGCAGTGGTGTGATCAAAGCTCACTGCAGTCTTGAACTCCTGGGCTCCAGTGATCCTCCTACCTCAGCCTCCCAAGTAGCTGGGACCACAGTCACATGCCACAACACCCAGCTAATTTTTACATGTTTTGTAGAGATGGGGTTTCACCACATTGCCCAGGTTGGTCTCAAACTCCTGAGCTCAAACAATTCGCCTGCCTTGGCTTTCCAAAGTGCTGGAATTACAGGTGTGATACACTATGTCTGGCCAGTACCTTGATTTTTAACAGTGGGATTTTCCCCCTTGATTTTTAATGTAAACAGCATCAATGGATGACTCTACCTAAACTTTTGTGAATATCCTCAGTTTATTTAGATAAATTGCTGAGTCAAGGGGTATCACATTATTCAGGATTTTTGATGGCTATTGAGACATTGCCTTTTAGAAAGATTGTCTGATTTATATCTTACCAGTAGTTATGTTATGACTTTGAGAGTCCTCTCTGGATTACAGCTTTCTGGTGATGCAAATTGCTACCCAAGAAATCCTATGAGATTGGGGTTTCCTATGTTAAACCCTCTATGGGACATCCCCTGCTCCCACAGTGGAAGAGAATTAAGGAAAGGCAGAAATAGACTTATCAAATGCATGGACTTTGGATCAATTCTTTGTTAGAATTGAACCAAATTCTAACTCCACAATCTATTAATTCAGAAACCCCAGGCAAGTTACTTTACCTCTTTAAACTGGTTTTCTCATCCATAAAAAATACCAAATCTACCTCAATGGGTTTATTTTTTGCTGTTGTTGTTTGTCTGTGTGTGTGGTTTTGTGTGTGTGTGAAGATAATTTATAGAAAGGGCTTAACATAGCACAGAACACAGAGTAACTGTCTTTTAACCACTAGCCAATATTTTTACCATACTATTCCAGCTATTTATTTCTAGCAACAACTCTTTTTCCTAACTGTAAATGGAAGCAATAGCTCGAGCAAGAAGGGAGAAGGGATGAAAGGTAACCAAGAATTTGGGCTGTTCCCGAAAAGAGTTTCTAGGGTGGGGACATATGTCTTTCTTTTATTGGGTAGCCTCTGCCCTTTGGGCCCTACCTTTTCCTTTAGAATTTGCAGCAGTTGGGGAAGGCCCTCCACCTGCCAGCATTGCTTGAGTTTCACTGGTCTTGTGAGCATTCCGCTTTTTGCCTGCCCTTGTTCGTAAGGCGGCTCTGCTGACCTTGAGGGTCCAGGACATAGTGTTGATCCCAGGAAAGACAGTAATAGTTCTGTTGACAGATACTTTTCAACAGCTGTATGGTATCTGCCAGGCTGAAAGAAGAAGAGGTGGGAGGAGAGTGACTTAGAGTTAACCCATTCTTGGCCTCAACGCTACTCCGTTTTTAAGAAACCCTCATCTTGATGGTATTCTCTTGGCCTTTGAGAGCTGGCTCGCTCTCTCTCTTTCTCTCTCTCTCACTCTTTTTTTTTTTTTTTAAGAAGACCCTTTTGCACATTTTCTTATAATGGCAAAGTAACATTTAAGGTTCAGAAACACAGTTTACAAAATTTAAAAGCCTTTCGAACCACTGTGTTTGGGGAAACGTAGAGTAAGTGGTGACTTTGACAACGAGATGACCCTAATGCCCTGGGAATCTATAATCTTGCACCTTCAACAGCACATTAGACTCACTGAAGATGAGATATGGGCCCTCAATTGTGGAAATTCATTTCAGTTTTCGTAGTAGATACTATTCAGATAAGTTTTTTATGGGTTTTTTTTTTCCATTTATTAATCAGAATATACGTGGCATCATAGCCAAGGCCTCTTTGAAAAAATATTAAAGTGATTTAAATGCATGACATTTTAGGTGCTAATCCAGTGGGGCCTTTGATAATGCTGGTGTTGAGGGATAAGAGTCATAACTGCTTATAAACTGACTCTGGTCTCAGACAATGTCTATGGCTTTGTTGTAGTTTAAGGGCAAATATATTAAGGATCTCTGAGTCAGTGTAATAAACAAGACAAATAATAATGGAGCGGAGAGAAAAGTAGTTAATTAGTGTATTTCACAGCAACATTTTATTGGTGGAACTATGACCATATTCATTTTGCATATATTCACCAAGAACTTCCTGAAATGCAAACCATAAGCACTGTAGAAAACATTAAGCATTAATCACCTGTTCAGTTCCCTGCACTTAAGAGACTGCTATGCATAAATGGAGCCCAATTCATTTAGACTTAGCTCTAACTTAAGGTGGATGTGATGATTCTCAAATAAATAAAGAGCAGTGGGAGGTCTTAGGGGATTGGGATGCAAAGAGGGAATATTATTATAGTGTAGGCTTTGTTGTTAGATTTGGATTTGATTCTATGATCTGTCCTTTAGTAGCAGGTTAAACTTATACACTGCATTTAATGTCTCTGGATTTTATTTCCCCTTATCTGAAAAATGGGCGTACCTAATTCATGGTAAGTTTGTGAACAAGTATGTGTAAAATTTTTTTAGTAGAGTGCATAACAGAATAAATACTCAACAAATTGTAGCTAACAATGGTGGATAAAATAAAAGGAGGGACTTGTCTAGAGGTACTTGGTGGGAGATGCAGAGCTTTGGAAGGAGGTGAGATATGAGCTGGACTAGATATAGGAAGAGGGCATTCAAGGTGACAAGGATGGCATTATCAATGGTGTGCAGACGGATGAGAGGGTGCTGAGCATCTTCAGAAATTGAGACTTAGACTGAGGGGCTGAAATGGAGGACTCACAGGTTGCCCTCTAAGCAAAACTGATCCAATAATAGTACAACTGAGTTTATCCTTGTAAGAAAGACAGGTAGTTTGGGAAGAGCTAGTGAAGAACCTAGATTGTCAGGTTAAGAAGGTGAAGATTTATTGGGTTAGCAATGGGGATCCCATCTGTGCTTTGGAGGATTACTCTAGTGGCACAGAGTCTGGATTATCAATGGAGGAAAGAATGTAAAGACATAATTTCAACTGCCCAGGCAAAAAGTAGGTCTAGGACTCTTTCTATTACAGCAGAATAATAATTATTACCTTTGACTTGAAAGGGTCTTTTCCAAAGGAAACAGTTAGTAGGCATTGTGCGATTACTCTTTATTCTGTTAGGATCAATCATTCCTCCAGGATTAAGCTGATTTTTCCCTTCTTCCCTTCACACATCCTCCCACAAATAATTGCCTGTTTACATTTTTACTTTAGAATTATTACCAAGAAGCAGCCTCTAGGTCATTGGATCCTGAACCTGTCTGTGCCTCCATGTGGCTTGTTAGAAATACAGAAGACTGAAGCTTCTGATTTGGCAGATCTGAGATGAATGCAGGAAATTGTTCTTTTTTGAAAGTTCCCCCAGAAGATTCTATTTTTAGTCACATTTGAGAACCACTGTACTAGATTTTAGTATTGTTGAGGAAGACTATGTCTTACTCATTTTTCACTCTACGGGGCCTATCACACTATTTGGCCCAAAATAGATTTTCATGAGTATTTAGTACATAGAACTAAAATGTCATAGCAAGAGCAGAGAAAAACATCAAACTTTAAGAAAATATTAGCTTCATAATGCCTTGCTGCAAACCCAGGGCAATCTTTGAAAAGAAGGATTTCTTAGTCTGTTCTGGCAGGGGGCAGGGCTGGTAGCCTAGCTTAGAGCTTCTCTTGATTGATTGCCCTGTAACTTGAGGCCTGACTTTGGCCCGAGGGTCAGAGCACTGGGTTTACTGACTTGCAAATTATTAAAATACTGTTAAGGAGAATGCAAGCATTACCAGAGAACTCCATTTTTACAGTGATAGGGTGAGGACCTGCCTTTCAAAGTTAATACACCCATGTTAATAATCAAAGAAATGCGAGTAAAAACAAAGATACTTTCAAGTTAGTAAAAAAAAAAAAAAAAATTAAACGTTAACAACTAAGGCTATTAACACTGTGGCAAATTTAAAATAACCCAACTAATTTGGAAGACAATTTTGGATTTTCTACCAAGATTCCTAAATAGTTCATTTCATTTGACCCAGTGATTTCATGCCTACAAAAAAATCCTAAAAATCACCCAAAAAATATACAAAAGGCAACTGCACAAATATGTTAATTGCATAGTAATTTATAAACTTGATATAAATGAAAAGTCCCACAACAAAGGAATAGCCAAGAATGTCAATTGATGCAATTTTAGATAACCCTTATAAAATGATAGCTGTGAGGTTTGGGTGCCATCTTAGGAAAAAGCTTATGCCATAATGTAAATGAAATAAGATATAATGTAAGTGGAATGTTAAATGGAAAATTTCATGTGTATTAGAATTACAACCATGTAAATAATAAGCATATTTTAAAAGACTTGAGGGGTATGCACAAACATAATTCCTGTGTTTAGATAGTGGTATTAGGAGTGATTCTTTCCTCTTTTTCCTAAAGTTTGTGAGTTGAGTTTGTAGTACTTTTATACTTTAAAATTTAAAAGTAATTAAAATACACTCACACTCACACGCACACACTAAGGCAGGTGATTGGGTCATAGTCACAATGAACAAGTGGTAAAATTTCGGCAAGAATCTAGAGATGCCTGTCAGCAGAGTACATTCCCCCTTCCTTCATTCCTCAGAAACCACCACCACACATTCCATCAAAGAATGGCATTTGCTTTTTGTTATACAAATTATTTCAGTGTTTAAGGACACAATGAAACAAAATAAGAAAACGAAATTAACAAGAAAAAATTCCCTGTAGAACCTTACCCCTGCCCCGCCCCCCACCATTTTCTAATGTCTTATGTCAGGAGTGTTTTTCATTTTTGAAAAGCCTTTTCCTGCCTTTCTTGAAAATGGCTTATATCTGCACCACGCAGGTTAATTTTTAGATTTTGCTGGTCTTTTCAAAGACATCTAAGAGAAAGAAGCTCATGGGCTGCGTGTATAATGTTAAATAAGGTCATGCTTGCTGTTGGTCATGATCGCTCCCACATGACAGGGTACTATTTTTAACTGAGACAATTGGTGAATGACTCAGGAAGCCCTTCCAAAGCCAAGTGGCAGCTTGGAGGAATCAAGATTGCTATTAACTGAGGAGAAAATAACTAATGCAGTAGGCTGAAACTGCCCATTTTCTGTTTTCAGTATTTCTGGCAACCAAATAATACTATAATAAAACCAGTTTTAAAAGCTTCACTAGTACAGATATAGGTATGCTGCCAGCTAAATACTTTGTTGCCTTCCTGGTTCAAGAAATGATTTTGTAGGAAAATAATTTTAATGTTGAAGATAAATATCTCTTCTGGATGTTTACGAGATAAGTTTGTGTGACAATGATTGTTTTCAAATGGATGTCACAAAAGATTGTTTATCTTTATGGGGGTGGAAGTAAGGGTAGGGAAGCAAAATTTGTAGAACGCATGCTCCCAGGAGCACACTTTAGTATTTGCTGATCCAAGCTGATACCTTCCTTTTACAGATGAGAAAAATGGAGACTTTGGGAGGCTGAATAACTTTCTCAAGAGTACCTAGTTTGTGAATGCAAGAATTGGAACTAAAACCTGATCTGTTGCATTTTCCACAGCTGTTGATCATGTCTAACCCTCACGGCTAGGCAGATTCTACAACTGATGTGTCAACTAACATTGTAACCATTAGTCTTGTATTTAATTTTCTAGTTAAAAATCATTAGTCTTCTTGCATTCTCAAATGACCCACACAGCACAAATGTATTTGCTGTTCTTAGAACGGGAGACACTTTAAACAGACAGGTCATTTTATTATTATTATTTACCAGATTTATTTCTGGTAAATCATAGAACTGGACTTTTACTGCCATGTGAAGCTGTCTTTCTTGATTGATTTTAAAAGGAGTGAACCCTTTTGTGATGATTAAGGGAATTTCAGGATGGGGCTGGCCAGTGGGAGGCCTGTCTCTCCTAATACTAGGTGAAGTGATCTAAGGAGCAGGAAGGGAAAAGCCCTTGCCTCCTGCTACAGTAATAGTAAACACAAGACCTTTAACTTTGAAAAGCACTTTGCCTTGTGTATCTGAAATGACTGCTTTAAATATCTAAGGCACATCCAGTGAGCTAAGCACAAGAACACTTATCCAGAAAACTATGTGTTTTTTTTTTTTTCCAGGATAACTATCTTTTTCCTTTAAATCCATACTGTGCCTCTTTGTCTTCAAAATTCTCAACCATATGGAAGAGTGCACAGGTCTGAAGGTGTAGTTGAAAATAAGCAGCACCTTAATTTCATGTTGCCTTTGCTATGGTAAGAGACAGCCTCAAGGGCCAGCTCAATGCCACAGTGTTTCAGCAACGGGTTTGGGTTAGGGTTTAGGAAAGGTCACGTGTCTTTCTTTCAGAGAGGGAAAAAAAGTTGAAAAGCAGGTCAATAACTCTAGTTATAAGAAGAGTGGCTGCTTCCAGGAAGTGAGTTGCAAGGGCTGGGGTGTATGGGGGTGGGGAGCACTCTTAATTTAGATCTAGAGTCATCGTTATGTATTAAGTGCCTGTAGACTTTTGTCTAAATTTTAATAAGCTACCTATATGTTTGGCTGGGTTGATTGAATCCACCTGAATAATTTCCTGCCCATTTCAGCAGCATTAATCATATGTACTGTTTCCTGACACTTTTACTAATGTGGTATAGGACATGAACAAAAGCTGTAGTTTCATTCTTTTTGCTGTGCCTAAAATACCCACATGTACTCATATGGATGATTGGCACTTGAAATAGAAAAGAGTATGTATTTTTATTTTAAATGACCAGGATATGTAGGTGAACTCTGCTACGAAGGATGTTGGGAAAAGAATTAATTGAGTAATCTAATTAAATGAGAGTAATCAAAAGATGTCTCACTTAGTCCTCATAAAAACGCAATGAGGTCACAGTGTTTGGCATTTTACTGATGAGGAAACAGATAAAGCTCAAAGAGACTGAATAACTTTTCTCAAGGTCACGTAATAATAATGACGGCTTCAAAATTTAAATCTAGGTCTGAATCACTTTCACTCTTCTCAGCGTGTAAAAGTAAATCCCTCCTGGCTATTCTTTTATCTTTCAGTGAAGATTCTATAAACACTTCAGAAATGCTCAGGATCTCAGATGATGGACCCAAATATCAAATATTGTATCATAGATATGTTCACATGTATGCCTATATGAACAATACATATTGTATTATTTTATATTTGTAGAACAAAACTGTTCTTTACTGGTTTCATGAGGAGAAATTTATGCTACAAAAGTGTTCAGCATGGACAAATTCTGGACTACTCTCTTCAATATGAAGGAGCAATACTAAGTCAGAATTTGATAGCCTTTATGAGTCACTGCGAGACCCTTGCCTTCAGTAGTAAGGTTAGGATAACAATATTTGATCCTATTTGTGACGTCCATAGTCGGAGATGTTATGAAAGTACGTTGGGCTCACATGAAAACAAAACAAACCTGTTGTGGTAAAAAGCATCCATGACTTTGTCAAGGGACCAGTTTTTGCAGATTTCCCAACCTGGTAAACGTCTTAGGAGTCGTGAAAAATGCATATAAAAAAGGGGATTAACATTTTGAATGTGCCTGTAGAAATACTTCATATGGGAAAACGTCTTAGTGGTTTTATTGTGCTGAATAAAGCCAAAGAAGGATTATTTTTACCTAAAACCCCTCACCTAACTAGGACCACCTGGTGTACATTGTGTCACATAAACCAGTGATGTCCCAAATCCCCTTCCAAAACAAAAGTCACATTGCAAAGGTTCACTGTGTTCTAATTAGAAGGCACAGTCAGTTCTCCTTTCATACTCTGGGGGGCTGCATGCTGCAATCTTTCAAAGGCACAAGCTCAACCACTTGGCTGACTAACTTTCCCACTATCTCCCTTTCCTTTTTTCCTGGCTCCTAAAGTGATCATTTAAACATCTTACCAATGTGTTGAGCCTCTCAAGAAGCAGTTTCTACACATGTTGACACCTATTGGGTGTAACTGGTGAAAGGGCTTCAATTTTACTAAAGGACTTCTACTAGCTTCTGTGAACTCCTTCCTATAAAGTGCCACAAGCATTATTAGCAATGACAAATTAGAGGTTTTTCTGAGATTTCTCTGAATAAACAGAATACCCATTTAGATATTTAAAGCAGTTTGAACATTTCTTAGTTTCCTTTGCACATTTGATAAATTTTATGTATACTCTACCAGGAAAAATGTATATACACATATTTTCAGGTGGTCCTTTAACTTTTGGGAGCCCATCACCCCATTAATCATTGAGACGACCTGTTGCATAATGTCTATTTGCACATACAGCAACAACACTCATTTGCAATATTATCATCAAGACAAATTTTAAAACTCTAACATTTATGCATATTACAAGTAACCATTAGATGGTTAAGGATCTAAATACTAAAGACTTCAATTTTTTTAAAAGGCAAATTGACTTCTGATTTGAGATGGATTTTACAAATTTGCTGTTAGAAGTCTACAACCACATTTCCTTTGTATGTGTGTGTGTATAGTTGTGGTGTGGGCATATGTTTGTGCAAGTAGGTGTATGTGGATTGACCAACTGATAAAATTTTTTTTCATATTTACTTAGTTACTCTCTCTTCATAAATAAACAAATGTATATACATGTATACATATATATGTTTTCTAAACTATTTGTAACTAACATAACTAACGTTTATGCATATTGTACTTGGCATTATGTGGTGAAATAGTTAACTTTAAAGTTGTAGACAGCATGACATTTCCCCCCTAAATATTTCAAACTCTACCTTCTAAGCAAATGACCCACTTCTATGTAATCACAAAATCATTATTATACTCAAGAAATGTAACATATTAAATTTCTCCATTTGTCTCAAGAATGCCTTTTACCCCTATTTTTCTAAAATACAGAATTCAATTAAGGATAACATATTACAATTAGTTATGTTGTCTTTTTAGTTTCCTTTAATTTAGAAGAATTCCCTGATGGCTTTTGTCATTCATGACATCGACATTTTTGGAGACATTTTTGGAGAGTTCAGACAAGTTATCTTGTAGCATGTTCCACAATCGCCTTATGATTCAGTTCAGGTGAAACCTTTTTGGCAAGAATAGTCCCTAAATGATGGGGGAACCACTCTTAAGTACGGCCTGTGCTGTTTTTGGAGCATTCAGAATGAAGATACTGTCAACATCTGCACTCTTTATGACAGTTAAGACATCAGTCACACATAAGGTATCTCTCTCTCTCTTTCTCTCTCTCTCTCACACAGACACACACATACAAATTACACACATAAAAAGATTGGATGTAAAAAACAATGTTATCTGCTTTTAAGGCTGGCCATGGATCCCATGAGGATATTTTGGAAAGAGATGCAAATTGATTATTTCACTGGCCCCAGCCTAGGATGGTTTTTATTAAGGGAAAGGGATTTGGGAAGAGGATTAAGGTGTCTGTAGGCCTGTGGACGCTGGGTGATAGAAAACCTGAAATTAGTAATGGGACAATATGAGCAAAACAGAACTTGGTCAAAGGAAAGGAAAAGGCAAGGAAGCCAGGGAGCCGCTGAGAGAAGTGACATGGACCAAGGTGGATTGATAGAAGTCTTTTCAAACTCAATGAATTCTAGATGCAGTGTTTAGTAAACCTTTTGGTAGTTTACTGGGGTTTGCCCTTGGCATGCTTTATCTTTTTGTTTCTAAGAAATAAAAATAGGAAGAGAAGGCTTGAAAAGCCTTTTGGACAGAAAATAGCACTGAGAAAAACAATATTTTGATGAGTTAGTGCTAAATGAATTAGAAACATGTGGACTGAATTTCCCTTGAAATACAAATGGATTGAATAATTAATGGAAAAAGCACTTGGCAAAATGTACTTGAGGTTTTTATTGAACCCAAACCAAAACATTTGAAAATATTTTGAAATATGTGAAAAGTATAATATACATCTGGATTTGCCCGACCCTAGTAAGGATACAGGAAACATTATTTTTATTTAACATTTATATGATAGCTGCAGTGTGTCTCAATCCTAAGGTATTTTTTACAACAGCCCTATGGTATAAGTTATAATTATTATTTTCATTTTGAGCAAGAAATTTACCAGTACTTGCGCAGTGGGCTTCAAGTAGAAGTTTTTATTGGTCTGTGTTCTTTAGAGGTTTTTGTTGGTAGGAACATTGGACCAGTAGACACAAACCTAGGTCCAAGTCTTGGCTTTTCTTCTTATTGACAATCACATTGTATATCTTCTTGGTAGATTTTATCATTTTGTAGTTTCTACCTTTCCTTACTAACATATTTTTGATTTAAACACAATTTTGCCAGGAATTACTATAACTATACCAGCTTTCTTTGATAACTATTTGCCCGATATATCTGTGGTAGGCAGAACAATGACTTCCTAAAGATGTCCACATTCTAATCCCCAGGACCTGTGAATATGTTATAGTATATGGCAAAGGGAAATTAAGGTAGCAGATGAAATCAAGATTTCTCCTTAAAATAGGGAGATTATTCTGGGTATGTATTCACAAGGAGCCTTAAAAGTAGAAGAGGGAGGCAGAAGAACAGAGTCAGAGAAATAGATGTAATGACAGATGTAAGTTCAGGATTATGTGATATGATAAGTACTTAACCCACGTTGCTGTCTTTGATGACGGGGAAGGGAGATCACAAGCCAAGGAATGTGGTAGCCCCTTTAGAAGCTGGAAAAAGTGAGGAGCCTTGAGAAAGGAAGGCAGTCCTGCTGACCAGTGCCTTGATTTCAGCTCAGTGCGACCCATTTTGGACTTCTAACCCACACAACAGGAAGATAATACATTTGTTTTGTTTAAACCACTAAATTGGTGGTAATTTGTTACAGCAGCAAAGTTAACTAATATATATCTCATAACATTCTCCATTTTGAAATATTCTTTGCATCTTTTTTCTTTTTTTTTTTTGAGACGGAGTCTCGCTCTGTCACCCAGGCTGGAGTGCTGTGGCCGGATCTCAGCTCACTGCAAGCTCCGCCTCACCGGTTCACGCCATTCTCCTGCCTCAGCCTCCCGGGTAGCTGGGACTACACTACAGGTGCGGCCACCTCGCCCGGCTAGTTTTTTGTAGTTTTTAGTAGAGACGGGGTTTCACCGTGTTAGCCAGGGTGGTCTCGATCTCCTGACATCGTGATCCGCCCGTCTCAGCCTCCCAAAGTGCTGGGATTACAGGCTTGAGCCACCGCGCCCGGCCTATTCTTTGCATCTTAATTGTGTCCCTTATAAATAGCATTTAGCTAGTTTCTTAAAACTCATTTCAGCACTTTCTGTCTCTTGGTAGATGTGTAATCCACTCACATTTCTGCAATTCTTGAGCTTGAACTATTTGTGCCATAGTATTGCTTTTTAAAGTCGATTTTATTTCCTCTTTTCTACCTTTTGTTGTTTAATCACATTTTTTCTTCCTTTTCCTCCTCTACTAGGTTTTAAAGTTATACAATTTATTTACATCATTTTGATGATAATCTTACAATAAAAAACAAAGTCTTTTGAAGTGTGTATAATACACATACAGGAAAATGTACATCAGAGTTATACAGCTATATGAATTATCATAAAATAAATACGGACATGTAACCACCATCTTTCAAAGTCTTTTGAAGTGTGTATAATACACAGACTTTAAAAAAGAAAGTCTTTTGAAGTGTATATAATACACATACAGAAAAATGTACATCAGATTTATACAGCTATATGAATTATCATAAAAGAAATACATGTAACCACCATTCATGCCAAAAGATAGCATATTTCTTATACTCCGTAAGGTCTCCAGTACCCCACCTATCAGTTCCTCCTCTCCAAAGGTACCACTATCATGACTTCTAGTTTTAGCACATTAAAAAATGTGGAATCATAGATTGCTTTGAGCCTGGGAGGTGGAGGTTACAGTGAGCTGAGATCGCGCCACTGTGCTCCAGCCTGGGTGACAGAAACCCTGTGTCAAACAAACAAACAAACAAACAAAAAGAATGATTTAAGTATATATTCCTTCTTCCAAGATTAATTCATGTTGTTGTGAATTGCTGTATTGCATTCATTTCCATTGCTCTATAGCGTCATACATTCACCCAAAGACACGCACACAAATGTTTATAGCAATATAATACTATTCATAATAAGTTCAAAGTGGAAGCAATCTAAATGTCTATCAACAGTAAAATGGAGCTGGGTGTGGCAGCTCATGCCTGTAATCTCAGCATTTTGAGAGGCCGAGGCAAGTGGATCGCTTGAGCCTAGGAGTTGGAGACCATCTTGGGCAGCATGGTGAAACCCTGTCTGCATTAAAAAAAAAAAAAAAAATTAGACAGATGTAGTGGCATGCCTAGTAGTTCCAGCAACTCAGGGGGCTGAGGTGGGAGGAATGATTGAGACTGGGAGGTTGAGGCTGCAGTGAGCTGAGCCATGAGCACACCACTGCACTCCAGCCTGGGTGTTTCAACAAAAACAAAACAAAAGCAGTAGAATGGATATGGAGATGCTTAGGATAGGGTTGCATTGGATTAACTTGTAAACTGAAAATATCAAGTCAAAAAGGCATTTAATACACTTAACCTACTAAACATCAAAGCTTAGCTTAGCCTACTTTAAGTGTGCTCAGGACACTTATGTTAACCTACAATTGGGCAAAATCATATAATACAAAGTCTATTTTATAATAAAGTGTTGAATATCTCATGTAATTTATTGAATGGTTGTGTAGGTGCTTAAAGTATCATTTCTACTAAATGCATATCACTTTTGCACCATTGTAAAGTTGAAAAATCGTAAGTCAAACTATCATAAGTGAGGGACTATATATATTCATGCTGGTACACTCATGACTTTACATTTTAACATGCAGAATTAAAGCTTAAAGATAACCAATATCTTTATCTATTCCTAAATAAGGATTTGAGGACACCATACATCTTTCATATTATTACGGCCTAAAATTTTAGTTCCACATTTGTTTAAATCCATTCCCCTTGGTCATTATCATTTTTTAACAGATAAAAAGTATTTAGATGTAATAAGTTGTTTACCAATTTCTGTGCTACTTGCACATCTCGTTTGCCAACTCTTTTTTTCCTTTCAGATTAAAATTTCCTTTTGCTAAGGTATAATCTTTTATAATCCTTTTAGCAAAGAACTGAGGATAGTAAATGCAGTCTTTTTATGTCTGAAAATGCAATTTTTGTTTGCATTCTTTAACGATGTTTTAGCTGCTTATAGAATTCTAGATGGACAGTTATTTTCCCTCAGCCCTTTAAATATACTTATTTTTCTTTAAACTTGTATCTGTTGTTGCTGATAAGAATTCCATTGCCATTCTAATTTCCATTCCCTTGAGAGTAACCTGTTGCTTCTCTCTGATGGCTTTTTGGCTTTTTAATGCTCTGTACCTCCACTACAGCCTGTCTAAATGTGGACTTTATTCTTCCTGCCACAAACTAAGTGTGCTTTTTCATTGAAGTCACATTTTTCTTTAATTCTGAAAATAATATCTATGATATTTTCCAAAGTTCATTTTTTATTCTCTTTCATCTTTCCTTCTGGAATTCAGATGGACAAAACACATTTCATTTCTTTCTTTTTTGTCTTTTAACTTCTCTTTATATTTTCCATCCTGTTATTTTTTTCTTGTTGAATTTCTGTGTGATTCCCTTACATTTTCATTTTAATTTGCTAATTCTATCTTCAGTTGTATCTAGTTGTTATTTTGGCCATATACTGAGGTTTTCATATCAATGATTATTTCTAGAATTCTACTTACTGAATTTTCAAACCTACCTTTACTTTCTTTTAAAAAATATCCTGTTTCTATTTTATGTTATATTCATTTCTTTATATCTGTGACCATTTTAGACATACTCATAGTTTAATTCAGATTATTCTATCATCTCTGGTTCTTGGTGTGCAGATTTTCCCTCTTGTAAAAAGTATCTGCTGTCACTCCAAATGTTGATTCATTTGATCATAAGATTTGTAATTAAAGTACTTGCAACATCATCTTCAGCAAAAAGTACTTTCTTTTGGAGTTTTGTATGTCTGGGGTTGGAGGAAAATTCCTGTATTTGATATTCTGTAGGAGCCCTTTGAGTTCTCTCGACTCACTTTAGTTTTCAAATTAATTTCCCAGGTGTGGGTAACACTAACCATATGAGTATATGAACCTTACATCCACATACTACACGAGACTGAATTTCTAATTCTCATACATTTTCCATTTACAACTCCAGGCAGATTCTTAACTTCCTTGCTGCTCACCTCCTCCCTCTGTCTTGTCTGGGACAGACTCTTGGACTCTCCTTCTGTGTGGGCATTAAAACTGTAGCTCTCCAACTTCCCAGTGAGCCCCTCAGAATTAGTATAACTTACTTCTTTGATTTAATAAAACTAAGGAATTCTCTCATCCTTTTGGGAACTTGGATATTTTTATTTGTCAAGCTTGGCTCTGTATTTAGTTATCCTTGCTATGTTTGGGGAGAGAGAAATTTTCATACATTCAACATGGGAGAGGGTTTTTTAAAAATATCATCTCAGTCTGACCGACTGATGAGAAGTCTGGACAAATCACTTAATTTTTATGGACACTACATTTCTTAAAGGTAAAAATGGGTGAATAATACTTATTTTTTTGAATTTGTATGTTTTTAGAATGAAATCATACATTCAAAAATTCTGTTTATTTCCATTGTAAAACACTACACAAATATGCTATTAAATTAAATTGATATGCCGCATATTCAGACTCTTTGGACAATCACTTTGAATTATGTAGCCATGAAAGTATATGATTACTTGTTTTGAACTTACGTTAGCATTCAAATGGCTTTATCAGTGTTGGGAAAGAAGAGAATGGTTTGGTGAAGATATTTCTTAGGGTGGGTGATTGGAGAGGATCCTTTCATATCATGTTGATGTGATTAGGGTTATCATGTAGTGGCATGCAGACTAAAACCAGGAAAGGAATGTTCGTTAACATTATTTGGGAAGAAGTTTCACTAGTGAATATAGGGAGAGGTAGTAAAACAATGAACCGAGTGAAGGAGAGAGGTACCTGGGCAAATGAGTGCAGTTTGTGTGCTGAGGAGACCCTGGGGAAGAGCCCAGCTGTAGTCCATACTAAGGAAACCATGACTCGACTCAGAACCTACAGCAGTGAAATATCAGGGATGGGTTGGCTCTTCCTGGCAGAAGAGCAGCATGGGAACTTGGCCACCCCGGTAGCAATAATAGCTCAGGCAACACTGCAGTATTCTGAAGACAGAAAGGTAGGTATGGGGAAGATGGAAGCTTGGCAGTCACACCTGTGCTTTATACCTCCTTAAAGGGCAGGAAAAGGCTAGGTAAGGTAGAATATCCTGTAAAGCTGGCTGAAGGTAATAGCTGTTTTGCTATGATCCAACATCTTTAGGTATTTTGAAGCTGTTTTAGCTTGGGGAAAAACATCCATTTTATTATTGTCATTATCTCATATTTGCATAAAACTTATTGATTAAACAGCTGTCAATGTGCTAGACATTTTGTAAGTTATTTCTGATCCAATTTGCAGATGAGGACTAAAACTTCAGAATAACTTCTGATGGAAGTAGTATAAATACTATTGTCTTCAGAATATACAGCTTTGAAGACACAGGTCCAGAGGGCTCAGGTGACTTGTATAAGGACCCACCATTACAAGAAGAGGCAGAGCTGGAAGTTACCCTGTGGTCCTTTTTTCATCCAGTGCTCTTTCCAACGTGAACTTATGCTACTTTTGCCTTTATTTTCTGTGCTGCTCTTGTACAGACCAACTCTGCGATTAAAAAATAGTCTGTTTCGGCCTTTGACAAAATTCAACAGCCCTTCGTGCTAAAAATGCTCAATAAATTCGGTATTGATGGAACATATCTCAAAATAATAAGAGCTATTTATGACAAACCCACAGCCAATATCATACTGAATGGGCAAAA
>NW_012113586.1:2135169-2135437 GCF_000951035.1 Colobus angolensis palliatus | reverse complement strand
AGCCGAATCATGAATGAACTTCCATTCACAATTGCTTCAAAGAGAATAAAACACTTAGGAATCCAACTTACAAGGGATGTAAAGGACCTCTTCAAGAAGAACTACAAACCACTGTTCAGTGAAATAAAAGAGGACACAAACAAATGGAAGAGCATATCATGCTCATGGATAGAAAGAATCAATATCGTGAAAATGACCATACTGCCCAAGGTAATTTATAGATTCAATGCCATCCCCATCAAGCTACCAATGAGTTTCTTCACAGAAT
>NW_012113586.1:2079724-2132979 GCF_000951035.1 Colobus angolensis palliatus | reverse complement strand
AGGGATTGCATTGGGAGTTATACCTGATGTAAATGACGAGTTGATGGGTGCTGATGAGTTGATGGGTGCAGCACACCAACATGGCACAAGTATACACATGTAACAAACCTGCACGTTATGCACATGTACCCTAGTACTTAAAGTATATATATAAAAAAAAATACTAAAAGATCATACTCCATAGGATGAACTCGCACACTTACGAGGTATATCAGATATGTAATTTTATTTTATTATTTATTTATTTATTTATTTATTTATTTATTGAGACAGAGTCTCTCGCTGTGTCACCCAGGCTGGAGTGCAGTGGCTCGATCTCGGCTCACTGCAAGCTCCGCCTCCTGGGTTCACGCCATTCTCCCGCCTCAGCCTCCGAGTAGCTGGGACTACAGGTGCCCTCCACCACGCCTGGCTAGTTTCTTGTATTTTTTTTTTAGTAGAGACGGGGTTTCACCATGTTAGCCAGGATGGTTTGATCTCCTGACCTCGTGATCCACCCACCTCGGCCTCCCAAAGTGCTGGGATTACAGGCTTGAGCCACCGCGCCAGGCCCAGATATGTAATTTTAAAAGAGTATTTTATATTATTAAACATTTCTTCAATGAACATGTATTGCTTTCATAATAAAAAAGTTGTAATTAAAAAAATCCCTTAGTGAATGCTAAGGTATAAAAAACTGCTACAAAAAAAAGTCTGTTTCTATGATACATTATATCAATGTCTGCAGTGTCTGTACTGCCCTTTCCAATCTGCCAGAACCATTCCTTCTGACTCATTATTTTTTTCCTACTTCAAAAATTATCTTTTCAATAATCTCAATTAGTTACCCTCTTTTATACATAATGTTTCTAAGATAATGGTACCAATTTTACTTATCCACTCTATGTTTTGGTTAATAACAGTCAATGCACACAGTCAGTCAGATGATATGCTTTTCACTCCCTGGTAAAGGTCATGGCCACCAAAAGGCTTATGGCATTTTTGTAGCCTCTTGATATTGAAGGATGCTGGAAGCTTACTGCAGACTCTTTATTTTTTCTCTATCAAAATGTAGTATCCATGATTATAAGCTAAACTCTAGTACAGGGTTCAAATCCAAGCTGCTTGAACTTTCTGTACAACGGAGATAATAGTAGTATCTGTTGTATAGGTTGGATATAAGAATGATATACTATTTGAAAAGCTCTAGAATGGTGCTTGTTATTTAAGTATTAAATAAAATAAGTGAAAACTGTACCTTTTTAGACTTTAGTCATTGAATCTGTTGAAGGCAGGACTGGGCTTCTCTCTAGGGTCCTCTTCAGGTTTAACAAACTTCAGTCTTTTGCTCAGCATCATAACTGATCTACCTCTCCACGAGTGATCATAACAGCTTCTCTCAATAGCATGCTTTTAACCCAATTTTCTGTGTATTCTGGTGAATCTAATTTGCAACTCTGAAAATACATAGCTGATGCTGGACAGAATTTACTATTTTTTTTGAAACAAAAGTCTGGATATTGTGTAGTCTTTGATTCAAAAAACATCCTGGCTTTCAAATACCTAGTTTTTTTTTTTTTTTTACCACTATTGTTAATGATAAATTTTTCAAGAGATTACGTGTCTTATGATCTTTGGAATTCAAGTAAAATTTAGGTAATATGGCATTGCATTAGCTGGAAATAGATTAAACCATAACTTCTCCTGGTATGTGATAACATAGATGTAGATTGTTAGAACCAAAGTGGCCCTAAGGATTATCTAGCCTAATAATCTTGTTTTACAGCTCAGGAAAGGAAGGCCCAGAGGAGTGGTTTACTTAGATCATATTGCTTTTTGGCCAAGATAAGTCTAGAACTCTGGTTTTCTGACTGATGAAATGGTGCTGTGTCTACTAGTCACACAGATGGTAACTAAAATTAATAATAATCACTTTGAGATCCACAAGGTTCCAAATTACCTTTGCAATAACAATAATAAAAGTTAAAAATTTTAGTACAGTTTTGATATTAAGATTATTTTCTTATATTGCAATTTCTTGCAAATTAGTGATCTTTAACTATAGAAGGCAATATATTTCAAGCATGGTTAAGAACACTTTGCTCTATAATAGCTGTAAAACAGGGCATTTGCTATAAGAATTTAATTTTTGAACATGATGTTAAATGCTAATGTTAGTAGATAAGAGATGTGGTCTTAAATTTTATTGATAATCTATTTAGAAGTCTTTGACATTATCATTAGGTGCATTTATTAAGTATGCTGCAGAATAGCTTCAGACTTTGTATTACGTGCTTAATCCAAGGTCTCTTCCTTTAAGGGAAGCAAATAGTAGAAAAACAAAACAACATTGTGGCCACTTTATTTTTTCTTATGCTGTTTTGTTTGCTTGTTTTTAAGAAACAATATGTTGGTTGGTTTCAAGCCCCTGGGCTCAAGAAATCCTCCCATGTCAGCCTCCTGAGTAGCTGGAACTATAGGCACCGCCACCATGCCCACCTCTCACTTTCTTTTTTAAAATGGTGAATTAATAGGATACTAAGCCTAGAGAAAGCCCATACTTCTTTCTCCTTCTTTCTGGCAAGTTCACAGGAAATGCAAAGGATAAAAACTTCAGGAATATAATTACGTAAGGGGTAAAATGATAGATGTGAAATGTGAAGTTATTCTGCTATTTAGAGTAATAGTTTTGAAGTGGACAAGAGAAAAAAAAGCTAGAAGGTATACTGTTTTGCTACAGAGAAGAAACAAGCAATCAGAAGATAGGAGACTTGGAATTGCAGAATAAAAACCTTGGACTATATCTGGAGAGAAAAATATGATTCAAATAAATGTGTAAATCATTTAGGATGGATGATGCTTTTTTTTTTTTTTTTTTGATGATTTATAAAGAATGTAAAATCTCTTTCTGTGGTCCACTCTAGTATCCAGGTCAGAATTTTTGTTGTTGTTGTTCAACAGGACCCTCTCTCTGGTATCTTAATTATCTCTCACTTCATTTAGTGCTTGGTGGATAAGGCAAACAGAAGCACAATGCCATCATGGGAATTAAACTGCATTTTTAAAAAGATACTGAAAGTAATGCTATTTCTTTTAATCTGATTGGAATTAAAAACACATTCATAGAATTACTGCATTTCTCTGTCTCTTCTTTTTACTTTCCTTCCATTGTCAAAACTTTTAAGAATTAAAACATTCACAGGCTAAGCTAGCTGTTTTCTGGAAAATTTGCAGCAAGCTGCTCCTGAAAAGATGGTTTATTTTCTTTTTTTTTTTCTTTCCATTTCCCCACCTACCTGCCTATCTGCTTCCTTCCTTTCTGCTTTCCTTCCTTCCTTCCTGGAAGAGAAGCAAAGTTCAATGCTCTCCTTGTACAAATTGTTCTTCCACATTTCTGGACTTTGGAATCAGTGGAAATCCACATTTGTGTGTTTGTGTGTGTGTGTGTGTGTGCGCATGTGCTCATGTTGCTTAATGCGATTCCTAAT
The DNA here is from genome assembly GCF_000951035.1 of Colobus angolensis palliatus. Taxonomy (NCBI): domain Eukaryota; kingdom Metazoa; phylum Chordata; class Mammalia; order Primates; family Cercopithecidae; genus Colobus; species Colobus angolensis. The sequence goes on along the minus strand of NW_012113586.1, from coordinate 2,129,512 downwards.
TCTAGAAACAGATCCATGTACAATACAGAGCACCAGAAGGCATCAACCACTATAACCGGTCCTCTCTTTGCAAACCCTGTCTACCAATGAATCAGACTCTCCCCTTTTCCAGTCTGAAAGAGTAAATGTTTCTCCCCACTCCCAGACAGTCTGGCAGTCATTCGACTTGTGAGAGGGTCGTAGTTTACAGCTGGGGAGTCTCCTGGGATGCTCATGAGAGGCCTGCCAATTACCAGATCACACTTTTCAGATGCTGCCTCTGGAGAGCCTGGGGGTAGACTGTTGATACTTGCACTCTTCAGCTATGCCAGGAGCTCTGGAGGTGCGGAGGCAGCTCAGATACGATGTCAGGCATGCACTTGCAAAGAGTCACTGGGCACTGTCACTGAAGCCAGAAGTACTCACCCCCAAGCTGCAGTTGTTGGCAAGGAGAAGACAAAGTACACATAGCTATGGCAATATATTTGCACTAACCATTTGCATGAGAAGAAGACAAGTGAAAGAGAAATGCTTCTGTCTGAATTATGAGTCTATCTGTCACCATTAGTGGAGCATTATTCTCTGTGGATTTCTTTGCACCACCCAGACTGCAACATCTCCCTCCACCTGCTGGATAAAACTCATTACCTCAGCCCTTTTTCTTGGTCCACTCCTTGATCATGCAATTCCTCATTCTACCAGCACCTTCCAGCCTCAAGGCTCATCTCTGCTCTGCCGGGCTGTGTTGTGCTAGCTGGGCTGTGTGTTGCCTAAGGCATAAGGCAATGGGGCTTTGTAATGAAGTGCCATGTTCTTGTCAGTGACAGTAATAACATGTGGGTCCAGAGACTTCTGTTACATCACTGTTTTTCCAGTCCTTGGCCCAATGCCTCCTACCTATGATACTGAACCCAGGAGACCTCTGAGTTTAGATCCCAGAGCAAATTCCAGAATGTCTGTGCTGGTAGCTCAAATATAGTATATGTGTGTGTGTGCATCTGTGTGTGTGTGTATTATATATATGTTATACATATACATTATATATAACTAGACATAGATTTCTGTTCTTAATGATAAACTGTGTGGACCTTTACCAGCTATATGACCTTGAGCAAGTTCCCTGTGTTTTAGTTTCCTCTTCTGTAAAATGAAAATAGTCATAATATATGTGTCATAGTGTTGTTGCTCTTTGGTTCAAGCTAGGAATGAGTTAAAAATTTATGTAAGCTTATTCAGAATACTCAGAACGTAGTAAGCACTTAATAAGTGTTTGCTTTTAATGTTTATTATTATTATTTTTAGTTTACTTCTAATATTTCCAATTTTCCTAGAATTCTAAGTTCAAAGGATTCAACTGGGTATACTCCACACTCAACATGATAATTGGAAAATAGTAAGCTTATTTCCAGGCCAGTATGCTTAAAGCGTGGTGTTTTCCTGAGACAATAACTTTTTTCACAATTTGGTCATGAAAACATTATTATCTGTCAGTACCTATGAGCAAAGACTCCCAAAGACAAGAAGACAACTTTGCATTTCTTCACTGTACCCTGTATTTGTGGAAGTACATCACTTAGGTACTTGGTCTCCAGAAACTTACCTCCCTCGTCAGTCTGATTTTTTTTTCTACTTCGCTATCCAAAGAAGGTTTGAATTCTATCAACATAGATTTGGGTTACATATTGTCCAAATATGAGATAAATAGAATTTTTCCTTTGAAATGGAAATATCCTTGCAAGTAGTAACACAAATCATGAAGCATTGTGGGAATGAGTTTACCAGATCTGTGATGTGCGTGTGTGCACATGTGTGTGTGTGTGTGTATGTGTAGTAGGGTGAGGACAGAAGGGAGACAGAATTGGGGAGGAGGCCACAATAAGGCAAAAGGCCACAAAACAAAGAATGAAGGGCACCCAGGCAACAGCACTAGCCTTCTGATATCAAGACATGGAAAACTTCCCTCTTCTATGCCTTTTTCAACAGTGGCTTCGCTGGAGTGGTATGACTGGATGATATTTTAAACTAGAAGCAGAATATGTATGCTTTGGGGACCTCTCTGCCTTACTAGACTTGGGAGTAACACAGTGGTGGTCCTAGCATAAGCTACAGGTTCTAGGGCAGATGGAGGCTCTTTGGGTTCTATCCCTGCCATTTTTCTACTCTTGTGCAAGTCTATGTAGTAAAACACATAACGGACAAGAGCCTGAAGGACTGGAATATGAACCCCAGGTCCAGAAAGCTGCTCTCAGTGTATATTCTTATATGCCAATTGTGGAAGTGTTTGTTTACCCCACAGTCTTGCTAATAGTGGAGAGCATCATCTAAGCCTGTTTTTATTAACTTGCAAGGGGAAATTGATACTTACTGTTTTTACGAGGATTTCTTAAACTCCTTGTGAGAGTGAATGGTTTCAGTATCTTAAACTCCTTGTTTCAGTGAATAGTTTCTTCTTTTTGATTTGTCAGTTCATATGTTTAATCAATTTTTCTACCAGCACAACACGATATTTTTGTGCCAAAATAAGACTTTGTTGGTAAAATTTTAGGTTTTCTGCATGCTAGATATGAAGTGCCACTCTTACCAAAAGCTCTGTCTGTTGTCAGAAAAATTGTCCAACAATTGGAAAGAGGCCTCTAATTACAGGGTGTTTCTCAGGGTAGTGCTAGGTGTGACTTTCTATTGATTTTCTATCTTACACCTTTTTTTTTTTTTTTTTTGAGTCTCGCTCTGTTGCCCAGGCTGTAGCACAATCCTGGCTCGCTGCAACCTCTGCCTCCCAGTTCAAGCAATTCTTCTGCCTCAGCCTCCCAAGTAGCTGTGACTACAGGTGCACACCACCATGCCCAGCTAATTTTTGTATTTTTAGTAGACATGGGGTTTCACCATATTGGACAGGCTGGTCTCAAACTCCTGACCTCATGATCCACACACCTCGGCCTTCCAAAGTGCTGGGATTACAGGCCCAGCTGATCTTACAACTCTTTTGCAGCAAAGATTACCATAAAAATTTTTGTTCAATAGGATGTAGATAACCCCTGTGTGGTAAAACATATAACCCAAAGGCTTATGGACCTGTCGCACATTAACCAGTTTTGTATCTAGCCCATCAATCTATTAAATTGCCTCTGCACACTCAGTTTCTCAAATGAGCCTAGCACCAATGTTTAGATCTTACTGGTTCCCTCATCAATTAATAAGTTAAATAAAATGTTTGACACTTGTTTGTAATATGTTTGCCCGAGATTCATGATTTTACCTTATCAAAAGTCATACTTTAACATTATTGACTTTGAAGATTTCTCCCCAACTCCTAATTACTTTTATGATTACAATCTGTCCCAGAATTAGGAAAGACAAATATTGGCCCTTTCCGTATTCTCCTAACTCCTCTCATTTAAGGTTAAAACTTCAAAATAAAAAGACAAGAAAGAAAACCTCAAGTCACAAGAATCCAGTTCATAGTCTCTTCTGTTTTAACTGAAAGTACATGATTCCTTCCCATGAAGCCTGCCAGGACTCACAAGCCTAACGTTTGCTGTTTCCAGGTGGCTGTGGTGGAGGTTTTACAGCCTCACTTTCCATCTCACTCAGCTTAATTTTAATGGCTGCCTCTTTCCGGGGGTCTTAGCGAATGGTTCCAGGAAGGGTTATAACCTACATTAAATAATAATCATTAAAAAAGAAAGATAGGGAAAATAAATTCCTCCTGTTTGCACATCTAAACCAAAGGTCATTGTGAACAGGATTCTTGGCTGACTTGAGAAAGACATTACCCTCGTAATTTCTCACCAGGATTTCAGTAACCTGCCTCCCAAATGCTCTAGCAGTCCCACGTTCCACTCCCCGCGACCCCACACAACCAGTAGCAAATACCTTACCCATCAGCAGTGAAATGATTTTACCTAGAAATAAATATAATAGTTTCATTCTCCGAATTAAAGTCCTTCAGTGGTTCCTTTCACTGCTGTAGGGGATATAATTAAGCTTCTCCACGTGACTAACAAGGTCCTTCAGCACTGACCTCTCTGTAACTTTGCAGACTCACCCTTATGTGACATCCCCATGTATCTCTTTCTTTCCAACTGTTCTGACTTACACACAGCCCCTGTGCATGTCCCATGCACTCTGATACCTCCATGCAGTTGAGGATACTTACTTCTGTAATGTCCTCACCCTCTTCTCCAGTTCTCTCTGATTTGTCTGCCAAGACTCAGTTCTAGCCCCACCTTATCTCGTAAGCATGTCCTGATATCCAGTTCCAGGCTAAGTCAGGTGCTTTTTTGAGCAGCTTCTGGCAGCAGCCAGTGAATAGCCCCACTGTAGCACATTATATATTGCTTTATAATCATTGCTTTTATTCTGTGTCATTCTCAGGGGATCTCAATAGGGCAGAAACTAAATTTTGCCCCATTTTGTATCCCCAGGATTTATTCCATTGTCTTAACTCATGGAATGTTCAATAAATGTTAAAGGAATGATCTCATCTTGTGACTTACATTCTTTAGCAACAAAGACGTTCCTTAAGATGATACAGGAAATTATAGACATCTTTGAAGTGCACTAAATTATTGTTTAAAAAGGCTTTAAAAATGAGTAAGAATTTCACTACCTTCTTGTTTTGAATTAAAAACCTATTCTATGAGTATGTACTGAGCCCCCACAAGCAGCGCAAGTGAAGTCACAGAGTAGAGGTACCAAATATTCGACAGCCTGTATTAAGTACTTTGGGGAAGAGCGAATATATTGGGCTTCTCTTAAATCCCCTCCAGGACCTAATATATGACTAGCCATTTACCAAGAGCTCAGTAAATACTTGTTGTTTGATTGACTGTTTGAAATATATACAGTCAGTGCTGCCAAGAAACTCCCAATCTAATTTATTAAGTGGTGACAAGTTAGTGATGCAACAGGGAAATTTGGGGATTATATCATAAAAGCATAGCATGGTAATTCGTGAAGCATGTTATTGGTGGTCATCTTGTCCATAGCCTCTGCATTAGAGAGAATGGGTCAATTCATCTGCCTCATTTGTATAATAATATTCACTGCCAAAGTATTAAATCTTTTTGTTTTTTTGGTCTTTTTCCACCTGACGTTCTATAGTTTCAACACTTAGTTATATAACAGTGAGTCACACCTCCATATCTCTAACCTTAATCTGTCTCTTAAGGTACGGACTATATTTCTAACTACAGAACATCTGGATTTCAGAAAGAACCTTGTACACCACAAGTCCAAATCTGAGCTCATTGTCTGATCCTTCTCCATCCTCAGTCTAGGTTACTGACCACTAGGCTGTCATTTACTAATTTGTGACTGTGGTTACATTACTTGAACTCTCTAGGCTTAGTTTTTCTGACCTGTAAAACTGTATAATATTAAGTTTCTACCTATATAGATGTTGCGAGGATTAAATGAGTTACTGTATGTAAAACATTTAGAATGGTTCTTGGCACACTCTAACTTTCAGTGAGTATTTGCTTCTATTATATTTCTTACCCATATTTCTTTGAAATCTGAGTTGTTCTCACTGCCATCCTCTTCTTCACCTCCATATCCAAGGTCATTAATTTTTGTAGATTCTACTTTGTATTGATGCTCTCGACTTTCCTATTGTCCACTCAGGAAAATAACCACCCCTCCAGGTGTATCTAACAGAGAAGAAGTAATTACTATTCAAGAAATTGGCTTAAGTAGGTTATGGAAGAACTAAGAAGCCAAATGGGATATTTAGCAAAAGCAGGAAGCCCCTATCACTCCTAAGGCTGGAAGGACAATGGAACAACCCTGGTTTTCTTCATCCTCTCACTCTTGTCTTCCCCCAGCACCTTTTCTAGGTCAAACCTGTATGGAAGCTAGTCAGCAATGGAGACCAAGGAAGAAAGTTAGTTTCCGTAAAACAGAGCAGAGCAGAAGAAGGGACTCTTACTTGGGCTCTATTCACTCTCTTTCTCTCTCTGTCTCTCTCTCTCTCTCTGTCTCTGTCTCTCTCTCTCTCTCTCTCTGTTCCTGTTTCTCTCCTGTCTTTGTTCAGGTTGTGGTTACATCATGCCTGGACTGTTTGCACAGCTTCCTCACCAATTTTCCTGGCATTGGCTTCTTCCTACTGTAGTTCCTGCTCTATATTTCCTCCAGAGTTACCTTATTATAAAAATCCACACATGTCACTCTGACTTAAAAACCTCAGGTTCCTCACTATTTCCCATAGGATAAAGTCCAAATTCGATGACATGCTTACTAGAGCCTTTATTCTCAGAATCTAAGTTACTGTAGGTAAAAAATGGGTGAATATAAATGATTTCTTTTTTTTCTTTCTTTTTTTTTTTTTTTGAGACGGAATCTCGCTCTGTCACCCCGGCTGGCGTTCAGTGGCGTGATCTTGGCTCACTGCAAGCTCAGCCTCCCAGGTTCACACCATTCTCCTGCCTTAACCTCCCAAGTAGCTGGGACTACAGGCGCCCGCCACCACACCTGGCTAATTTTTTGTATTTTTAGTAGAGATGGGATTTCACCATGTTAGCCCAGAGAGTCTCGATCTCCTGACCTCATGATCCACCCACCTTGGCCTCCCAAAGTGCTTAGATTACAGGCGTGAGCAACCGTGCCTGGCCTATGAATGATTTCTTATAGTTTAAATCTCTCCTGTCGAATCTCCCATCATTTCTATGCCATAGGCAACTAGAAATTTACACTGTATTAGTCAGGGTTCTCTAGAGAAACAACTAATAGGAGAGAGATATATATATGTATATATGTATATGTGTATATATGTATATCTGTATATGTGTATATATAGTATATGATATATAGGAGATATTATATAGGAGATATATAATATACTAAACTATATATGTGTATGGTGTATATATATATATATGGGAGTTTATTAAGTATCAACTCACATGAGCACAAGGCCATCTGCAAGCAGAGGAGCAAGGAGACACAGTCTGAGTCCCAAAACTGAAGAATATGGAGTCTGATGTTTGAGGGCAGGAAGCATCCAGCATAGGAGAAAGATATAGGCTGGGAGGCTAGCCCAGTCTAGTTTTTTTGCATTTTTATCTGCCTGCTTTATATTCTAGCCACTCTGGCAACTGAATACATGGTGCCCACCCAGATTAAGGGTGGGTCTGCCTTTCCCAGCCCACTGAGTCAAATGTGAGTCTCCTTTGGCAACACCCTCAGAGACACACCCAGGATCAATAACTTGCATCCTTCAATCCAATCAAATTGACAGTCAGTATTAACCATCACATACATCAAGGCTTTTCATACTCTTTAATCTGCCTGGAAAACTAACGTTTGTTCTTCCTTGAAGATTTTCCATGGGCCTCTAGAGTTAGTTGCCCTTTTCTTTGTATGTTTCTTCTGCATTGCTCCCTAACTTTATTCTAGCACGTTTCCTGCTGCATCAAACTGTCTACTTTCCTACCTGTTTTCTTCATGCACATTCCTCCTTAGAACATTGAACAGAACTATGTGGGATCTCTTTAAATGTTAAATAGACGACTAATACTGTACATAGTCACTGTGCCAAGATTTGCCTGACTGAATGATTTTGTGTGGGCTCCAGTTGGAGTCCTGTGGACATTGCTGTGTGAGCAATAGCATCCTTTCTTTTTGTCAGACCATGCAAACTGGTGGACTGATTTATTTCACCAGATTTCCTAGACAACCTGGTCTGTGAATTCTGAGCGGAGGTTCAATTTAAAAAATGAATTTGTTTCCACCATTTAAGACTGGAGTCTTCTCTTCTGCATCTTTTCCATATTTTTCTGACTCATAAATTTTCAAGACACACCTGGCTATAGAATCACAGTCACCACACACTAGGGTGTCCTACAGTCCTGGATGATGAATCTAAAATATTTTTGGTATGATGTTTTCCAAAGAGCAGAAAATTCCATTGACATGGTTAATATGGTCTAAAATCAGTTCCACCTTTTTGACTTGTATTGTTTTGCCAGAATTGTCTGAAGGAAGAATGTTCATGCTGCTAGGGCATTTGACAGCTGACTTTTCTTTCGCAAAAGAGAAACTGGCATTTGTTGAATAGGAATAGGGATTATGTTTCAATAATTTTGTGCTAGCTTGCCGTGCCTAGTTTAGATACAACTCCCAAAACTTGCAGCGTGACTTTGTGCAATCTTTTCATTTATTTTAAATTGTGAATTATCTCAGCAGATCCATGAGGCTTCCTGTGTCTTTGAAGTTTTGGAGATGTCATTTGAAAGTGAGTTAAAACTGGATTGATGTACCAAGAATAACTTATCCAGGTCATTTAATAAATGAATGCATGAAAGTTTCATGTGCAAAAGGGAGAAATCCTACCTTTGGAATCAATTCTAAAAGAAGTTTCCACCCTGCTCCTCTGCCTGATCCATGGCTATAGTTCTAGAATTTTACGTGGTGAGTACCATGATGGGGGCACACCAAGCACGAAAGCAAGAGCAGTTTGACTCAGTAAGGTGAAGTTAGGGAAGGGAGAGAAGGAAGTGCATGTCAAATGAGACAGCAATTAAGATCTAAGATAAGAAAATACCCATCATACAAAGACTTTGGAGAGTGGCACAATCTTTCCATTGGGACAGTAGGGTTGATGAGATGATTTCACCAGGGGTATGCCGAGTCTGGTTGCTTCCTCTGTTCCCCCTTGTCCCACCTGGCATTATCACAGGTAGAAAATAGAAATGAACATTGGAAGCAGTGACCTCATTTTAAAAAATACACACTTAGCTTATGAAAATCCTGAAGAAAACAATTAGCGGTAGTTACTCAGGTATCTATTTTCCCCTTGCAATATGGTTATTTGTATACATGCCTATATCTTCAATAATTCTAAGATTATTTATAATTTAAATGTTTCTGAGGGGCAAGAACTAGATGTTATTCATTTTTATACACTAAAAGTTTTGCACAATGCCTGACATGTGACAGTAGTAAAAAAAATGCTTGTGGAATAAATTACTGGACACGTGGGGAATGTATGAAAATAATATACATGGAGCGAATTTTAAAAAAGAAATTCTTCCTTTCCTGGTTTCTGATATGAATAATGAATGAATAAGTTTTTTTGGATTCTTTCTCGAGGACTGACCATGACTCAGGTTGTATTCTTGCAAGACAAATATAGGTGTCAAATGTCTGAATTGTGCAAATGTAAATGTTTAACTAGAGGTAGAGTTATCAAGAACTCAATATTTCAAATGCAGCATTCAAGATAAACTGGTTTGACAGCAAAGAATGGATCTAGAAATTCAAAGCTGGAATGCATGAGACAGAGTTCACCACATACAGATGAACAGGGTTAGTTCAGAAGCTAAGAAGGTCAGTGATACAGTTTGGTTTTGTCTCCGCCTAAATCTCATCTTGAATTGTAGCTCCCCTAATCTCCACGTGTTGTAGGAGGGAGCTGGTGGGAGGTAATTAAATCATGGGGTTGAGTTTTTTCCCATGCTGTTTTGTGATAGAGAATAAGTCTCATGAGATCTGATGGTTTCATAAAACGGAGTTCCCCTGCCCACTCTCTTTCCTACTGCCATGTAAGACGTGCCTTTGTTCCTCCTCTGCCTTCCACCATGATTGTGAGGTCTCCCCAGTCATGTGGAACTTTGAGACCACTAAACTTCTTTTTCTTTATAAATTACCCAGTCTTGGGTATGTCTTTATTAGCAGCATGAGAAAAGACTAACACAGTAAGATACTCACTGAAGCCAACCATTTACACACAGCCTGGATACAGGTACTCTAAGGGGCCAAAGAGGATCAGACAGGAATGTAAAACCTAGCCATTAATCCATGATAAAATAGGCCTTCGTCTACATAATTGCTTCTTAACTCTGTCAATATCAAGGCACATATAGAAAATGATAATTTAAGGTATCCTAGATTAAACTGCAGGCCTGAAGGGATCAATATGTGAGCACACTTGTAACTCTTAACCAGAAATGGCTAGAGGTTCTGGTCTACTCAGTTACTCCATGCAGTTTGATGTCTTTTGACACTTGGGTAGCCAAAAAGCAGTTGCACACATATTAGGCAAGCTGCTAGGTTTACAGAAAATAATTTATTTGAATTAGTATGTCACTCCAACACTAGTTGTGGTAGAATGTAAAATGTCCAATTAATTATGACAGAACAAATACTAATTGCTACTAGATGCAATCATCCATTTAAGACATGGAGTATGAATTGGTTGACAGTGGAGTAAACCTATATATGTTGGGGTTTTTATCCACAATTTTCTATTATTTTCTAAGCTTACCACAATCATCGGTGAGTACTTATTAAGTTTTTATGGTATGCAAAGTTTTATTTTTGGTATTAATTCTGAGAAAACACAGAGAAAGTCATAGTCCTGCTATATAGTCAAGCAGAAAAAAAGCATTTGTTATTTTGAGTTAGAAATATTACCAGCCATCCCACTACTGGGTATATACCCAACGGATTATAAATTATTCTACTACAAAGACACATGCACACGTATGTTTATTGCGGCACTATTCACAATAGCAAAGACTTGGAATCAACCCAAATGTCCATCTGTGACAGACTGGATTAAGAAAATGTGGCACATATACACCATGGAATACTATGCAGCCATAAAAAAGGATGAGTTTGCATCCTTTGTAGGGACATGGATGCAGCTGGAAACCATCATTCTTAGCAAACTATCACAAGAAGAGAAAACCAAACACCGCATGTTCTCACTCATAGGTGGGAACTGAACAATGAGATCACCTGGACTTGGGAAGGGGAACATCACACACTGGGGCCTATCATGGGGAGGGGGGAGGGGGGAGGGATTGCACTGGGGAGTTATACCTGATATAAATGATGAATTTGATGGGTGCTGACGAGTTGATGGGTGCAGCACACCAACATGGCACAAGTATACATATGTAACAAACCTGCACGTTATGCACACGTACCCTAGAACTTAAAGTATAATAAAAAAAAGAAATATTATATTATAATACTTAAGGCCATTCTATAAGTCTAAACATTTGATATAAAATATTTAGTTATTTCGTTATCCTTTTCCAATATAAATAAATTCCAACATTTATTGAGTCTTTTAAAGTTGTGTCAATCAAAATACCAAGAGTATTATTAAGAGTATTTCTATGAGTTAAGTACTAGTTTTAGCCCTACATGCAAATAAGGCTAATAAAGCTGTACGAAATCGTATAGCTAGGAAGTGATAGAGCCTTCACCCCAATTCAAATTTCTCTAGATCCAAATCTCATGATTTTACTAGGATACACTGAGTTCTCTCCATCAATAAAATAAAATATTTAGACTGGTTAACTCACTTAACATCCAACAAACATGTATTAAACGTGTGCAGGTACAATGCTAACTGATTTGGGTACAAAAATGAAAAGCATATGGACGCTGCCAGGGATTGATCCAAGTTTCGTGAGGTCTTAAGCTTATGTAATTTGGAGACCTTCTTAAGGAAGAAATAATATACCACATAAATGGTAATTGTTTTGATAGAGCACCATAAAATATGTGATAGCAAGCTAAAAGGAGGCCTTGCAGGAACCCAGAAGGCTTCACACAGGGCTGATCATGAAGACTGAATGGAGTCTGGCTAGATGTAGAAAGGTCCATTCTGGCAGAGGAAACTACATTCTAAGTTTCAGAGGTGTGGCAGGGGCAGAGGGTATTGCCAGAGGACCACAAGTAATTCACTATGTCTGGTACTAAAAATGTGTGTCTGAAGTAGGTGGTGGAATTATATGAAACTAGGAAAAATAGAGGCAACCAGAGGCCAGACAGTGGGAAAATGGTGCTATATGAAGGAGTTTTGATGTAATTTTTAAGGTATTGGGTATTTAGATGTAGTCTATTAGACACTGAGACGTGACTGAAAATTTTTGATCAAGGCATCAGATTTTTATTTTGGGATATTCTCACCAAGAATGCAGTAGAGGCAGACAGGGCTAGAGCAAGATTGATAAGCAAGAGAGAAATGATGAGAACCTGAACTCAAGGGTGAAACAAAGGGAATGAAAAAGATGAAGAGATAGGGGAAGAAAAGTACCACATTTGGATTGATTAGACACGGCAGGTAAGGGAGAGGGAGTGATCTAATGTGATTCCAAGGTTTCTGGCTTGGGTGGCTACCTGGATTCCAGAGCCATAGGAGAGGAAAGGAGGTTTTCAGAAAAAAAGATACAATCTACCAAGTGTGAGGGTCTAGAGGACAGCCAGCCAGCAAAGTCTTGTCACAGCTGAAGATGTGATTTCAGAGATCTGGAGGAAGAATCTGGCCTAGAGATTCAGATCTGGAAAACAGCCAGCAGCCTTTCATAGTTGAAACAGTGTGAATGCCCTTGCCGGGGACTGTCTGTGGAGTGAAGTAAGAATGGGAGGTGGTGAAGTAAGAATGGAGACGACAGAGATTTGAGAGAAACATGTAATGAACATGGGAAGATAGGGGAGTTGGCAGCACTTTCCAAATCTAAAATATTCAATTTTTGAAATATTTTCTGAGTTTTTATTTATGTCTTTGAGCAATCACAAGCAAAATTTCAATTTTTTTCCTTGAGAACTTCTACCCTTATTCTAACAAGTGTTCCCTCTTTGCTCCAGACATATTTGGACTTACATCCTTTCTTCTAAATACTTATTCAGTGGTTCTTAACCCCGGTTGCCTGCGAGAATCATGGGGAGAACTTAAACAAACAAAAAATAATGAAAACAATGCCTTAGATCAAAATGCTGATTTCTTGACTCCGGATGGGCCTCAGCACAATATTAGTTCTTCAGACCTTATCAGGGGATTTTAATATGTAGCTAAGGTTGAGAAGAACTATCTTAAGTCATCATACAGAACCCCATGATGTTGAGTGACAACTGTAGCTAAGGACTCCTAACTTCATACTCTACCCTTGACCTCTTCCCTGAGTTCAAACAAATAATTTGCTACTTGGTATTTTTACTTCTAATAGGTATTTCAAACATGATATCTTCAAAATAGCATTCTTGGTTTTTTATCTCAAACCCGTTTCTCTCCCAATGCTCCCATCTCATAAATGGCATCAACATTTATGCACTCAGTCTCCAAAACCAGAAGTCATACTTAATAGCACTTTTCCCCTCACAGTCCATTTCTCATCCCAGAGCAAATTTGACTGCTTTACTTTCCAAATATTTCCTGAATCCATCTACTTGTCACCATTTCAAACACTTGCCGACTTTCAAGTCATCACTTCTTGCCTATGACTATAGCTGCTCTTAAATGATCTTGCTTTTATTCTTATTTTCTTAAAGTCAATTATCCACACAAGCTACTAAAACGCGAGTGCTAGTTGTGACTCAGTGGAACCCTGGGGTTCTATGGGACTCAGTATAAAATCCTCTGGCTAGAGGTAATAGGAACACGGTGCCAGTAGAAAGTCTTGTCTTTGTGCACCAAGAAACTAGGGCCTTCCCACTTCACTTGGCAATGCCAGCCATTGACCTGGACTTGACAATTCTTGTAGGCTTCTTCACCTCATGGTGCCTTTAAAGTTAGCATCAAGGGTGGATATCTGGCCTGTTCCCCCTGCACTCCAGTTCCAACCTTCCAGCTCTTCCTCATATTTGGGCCTGCCGTTGATACTCTTGCTGCCCTAGAATTGGACTTGCAATTCTTATTCACCTTTCTTTACACATCTTTCTTCAAGTGTAAAATGGGGCTATTGATAATATGTATTTTATAGTTATTGGGAGAACTAAGTGAGAATTCATGTGAAGTGCCTGGTAGAGTATTCAATAATATTTATTATTATTGTTATAATTATTTTATTTTTACTGTTATTATAGTAACAGTATTAGAACAAGTTACTGTGCTTTCAGTATTGTCTAATTGAGTGTACCTTCAAACAGATCAGCCGTAAAGACCAATATCATTGCATTTGGGAAAAATCAGTAAATTACTTATATCTCATTTAAACTTTTGGTTAAACATTTTTTGCTTAAGCTTTTGGCTCCTCAGCTGTTTCTTACCCTTCCTTTTGCCTTCTATTTAGTCTCAGAGAACTTCTAGGCTGACCTGAAAAAATTATGCAGTAAACTAAATTGAATCAAAGAGTCATTTAGTAAGGTCTCCTAATTGAAGATGTGTCCTTGGTCAGTCTTCTCCACTGCCTGAAATTTCCACATAAAATCTTTTTATGGGAGAGATGGAAGCGAGGGGAACAGTTAGTGGCTTTTGAAAGATGTATTAAACAGACTGACAGACTTCTTCAGACCAACAGAACCAGTAGGCTAAATGGGGGCTTGGGGGAGGGGAGAGAGAGAGAGAGAGAGAGAGATGGGGAGAGAGAGAGAGAGATGGGGAGAGAGAGAGAGAGAGATGGGGGGGAGAGAGAGACAGAGAGGGAGAGAAAGAGAGAGAGAGGGAGATTTTAAGGAATGGACTCCAGTGATTTTGGAGGCTGGCAAGTCCAAAATCTGAAAGGCCAGCAGGCTGGAGATCCAGGGAAGAGTTGATCTTGCAGTAAGAGCCTAAAGGCAGTCTGCTGAAAAGATTCTTTTTTCCTCAGGGGAGGTCAGTCTTTTTCTATTAAGGCATGTAACTGATTGGATGAGGCCCACCCACATTATGGAAGGTAATCTGCTTTGCTCAAAGTCTACTGAGTTCAATGTTATCAGAAGTTTTCACAGAAACAGAAACATCTAGAGTAATGCCTGGCTAAATATCTGGGTACAATGGTCTAGCCAAATTGACAAATAAAATTATCCATCACAGAAGGCAAGTGCCATCTGAAAGAGGTAAAAAAATCCATCAAGTCAATATGTGCGTTCTATATAAATTGTAATGTTTCCACCCCACTCAGTAAATTCTCTTCAAGTACTTTCTTATATGTTACTTGTTCTTTTCCTTAAAGATGCTCTTTAAAATATCATATATAGGCAGGTTGTAAAGAACATCAATTGAGATACAAATAATTCATCCTTCTCAAGTGAATAACTGAGTAGACAATTCAAAACAGAGTTTAAAATTCCACTCCAGAAATTGCTGTTTAGATATTTTAGTACTTTTGCTGCAAAAGCTTCCAGAAAGAAGTTGCTGAAAATTGTGGGGGATGTTTTGGATGTTCACTAACTTGCAAGAGCCAAGAAACCTGGAACCATTTCTATCCTATTCACCATTAATTCTAGCACAGCATCAGTACTTTGTGGACATTCATAAATATTTATGGAAGGAATAAGTGGGACTATTTGTTCCCAAATTAAATTGGTCTTAATTTTTTTTATTCTGTATATGGTGCCTCTCTAGGACCACGAGGTGTAATGACTCCTGTGATGTCACCTGGTTCCTTTTGTATCAGTTATAGGGTGTTGAGGGGAGAATAGAATGGGGTGTAGTGAGTAACTGCATGTGTAGTGGCTGGATTGTCTGGGGTCACATGCCGGTGCAGCACTTATTCTTTGTGTGATCCTGGACAGGTCACTTAACTTCTTTGTGCTCCAGTTTCTTTGTGTGTAAAATGGGGTTAGTGATAATGTGTATTTTATATTGGGAGGACTAAATGAGAATTCATGTGAAGTGCCTGGTAAGAGTACTCAATAATGTTTATTATTATTGTTGTAATTACTGTGTTATTATTATCGTAGTAGCAGGATTAGAACTAGTTACAGTGCTTTTACTGTTGTCTAATTAAGTGTGTCTTCAAACAGATCGCCCATAAAGACTGATCTCATTGCTTTTGGGAAAAATCATTCTTTCAGTGAATTACTTATATTTCACTTAAACAGAGTCTTCAAAGATGACATCATGTGGGGTACCACCTTTATGGCTTTGACTCATACCTTCAATTCCAAATATCAGATGCTTTCTCAGATTTGAATGTCCCCCTTATGTCACAAAGGAAGTAAGACTAGCCACCTTGGCCATTTTTTCCACACCTTCATTGTAACCTCAGTGATGTTCCCATTCCTTCTAAGGCGACATTAGCTAAGCTTAGCAGGTGTGAGGTGAGACGCCCTTAGTTTCTATGGTGTTTTATTGTTATTCCTTCATGTTATTTAGAGTTTAAAGTTAGTCTTAGGAGGACATTGCTTGGTGCCTAGGGGCCAATGGAGCTTATGGTCAGACTGTTGGTGGTCACAAGGACCCATGATTTCTGGGGATAGGAAGGGTGTGAACCAGGTGTCCTGGCCAGCCTCCAAACTTGGCTCAGTGAATTTTACCTCCTGAAATTCCCCCCTGTCCTTTCAATTGGATATGGTATTCCTTTCAGTTTCCTGTCCCAAACTGAGATCCATGGGATTGTAGTGCGGCTGCAGAGCAGCTGCTGCATTCCACCACCGAGGTGTTGTGCGTGGATTCCAGGGGTGGATGAAGCAAGAGGCTTATGCACAGCTTGGACAAGGTATCAGCTTGCAAAATACTTGGGGACCCTCTGGGATGAAGGACTCTGGGCAGAACAGTGATGCTGTAGTGGTGACGTGTACTGATTCATTGCTATCTCCTGGAATGTCATGGGCTTTAGCTGTGTGGACCAGAGCCCATGTGGTTACTTGTTCTGCTGGCATGACAGTCTGTGTGAGAGGAATGGCCGCATGGTGTTCACAGCAGGATGCTGTGATTGACAGGAGTGGGAAGCCCTAGCGGTAAATTTCAGCTGCTAGTTCTGGCCAGATGGGAGAGGCCTCCCATGTGTGTTGGGATGAGGATAGAGGTTTCTAAGATAGCTAGCCCATTGAACTCCATTGCATTTCAGAATTTATATTTTTTGGTGGACTGCTAATGGCCCATATCCAGAAGGAATATGATAAACACAGTAATGACAACAATGAAATCTTATACACTGACAATGAAATCAAAACACTTGCCTGGTGTGAGCCTCCCTTGACTACATATAGGGAAGGATAAAAAGAAAAGCAAAATATTTGAAATATCCAATTTTATTACAATAGCCAGGACTCTACATATCAAAAAAATACCTGAAAATATCAACTTCAAGTCATGAGAATAATAAAAAGAGTATATTCTCTGCCTTCTGGGAAATCTCAGACCTTGAAATTCTGCAGAGAATCTCCCCTCCTCCACTGTTTCACACATTTCTGAATCTAACCTAGGATTTCCAGATTAAGTAAGGTCCCAGCAGTTGTGGAAGAAATGATCCGGTGATTACTTGTCATCCATATGACCATAGAGACTGAGTTTGGGAAACTGGACCTAATTTGTTCCAATGAAAGCAGGCATTGACTTGAACTTGAACCAGAAATATATGAAAAGTCCGGGAACTATGTATATATTTTGTCTCTTCTTTCAGCATTCTTTTTCCCCCATAGCCTTCCCTGCTTCCTTTGTTTTCTGAACATGCTCTAAATTTTTTTTTTCTATGCACTTTCTTTCACCCCAATCCCATTATTGAAGAAGCTAAAAACAGTGATTCAGGAAGAGAGTGAGCTAGAAAAGGCTCTACTTATTGCCCCTAAATCAAACCTATAGAAATTATAGAAGGCAAACGGAAGATGGATATTAGAAACTAACTTAAAAATTGTTAGACATCCTTGGGGAGATTGCTCTGGGGGCTGAAGCCTTGGGAAAAGGGTCCAAAACGGAGCACTGAGGAAATAGATCCAATCTATCCCTGCCTCTCTCCAGTATTGCTTTGAGAGGATGCCTGCCCCATCCCCTCTGAATCAGTCAATCCCGAGTTAACAAGGAAGTTCAGGTCTGTGCCAAAAGCCTTATTGGTGAGAGAGGCTGCTGAGAGTAGATAGTCACCCTTTAACCTCTTTCTCTCCAAACCTCCAAAATATATGGTCGATATCCCAGGAAACTACTATCCAGCACTTCTTCTTGCATCCTCTTCCATAAGCCCAACCACATCAACCATACGACTCTTTCCCTGAAATTCTTTTTCTCATATTTTTCAGTCTTGCTCCTTCCAGACTCTAAGTCAACCACTGAAGCCCCTTGTCACAGCTCAGGAATTCATAAATAGCTGTACTTCAGGCAACTTCTTCTTCCATGCAAATTGAACCACATGTAGAGCGTGTAGTTTTATTCACTGGGGAATTTCCCTTCACCACTGTTTTTGAGAGACTCTCCTGAGTGCAGCTATAGTGTGGCAGCAGTCTGTTTTTGGTATTATGCCAACTGCCTTGTGAGCCAGGCCTGAGATTTCCCTCCCCTTTTTTTTCACTGACTGTAGAGGCCTGCCTCACCACTACCATGAGACTATGGTTGAGGAAGAGGAGTTTATAAAGTCTTAGAAGTCTTAAGCTATTTGTTCATGCAATTTATTTGTACTTTCTCAACCCTCTCAAGCTCAATACTAGATGTACTATTTTCATTGTACAATGACTTACTGCTGCTCTCTCTTGACCATACAACTTGGTGGATCTAAC
Source organism: Colobus angolensis palliatus (assembly GCF_000951035.1). Classification (NCBI taxonomy): domain Eukaryota; kingdom Metazoa; phylum Chordata; class Mammalia; order Primates; family Cercopithecidae; genus Colobus; species Colobus angolensis. Next base: position 2,111,170 of record NW_012113586.1, on the reverse strand, counting down.
GATAGCTAGGTGATGGTCAATATTCTGGTCACATAGTCACCTGCTACTTAATGGTCAGGCTCTCAGTCTCTACTAGAACCTGTAGCTGTCAATCAAGTGCCAGATAATTATCTGCTGAACAATATGTGGATTTGTTTTAGAATTCTAAAATCTTGTCCTGAATATCCCCTAGTAATTGCTGGAGGCTCCACATAGCATCTATGTCTAGTACCTTAACCATCTTCAATACCTCTAGTATTATTGGCCTTGCTGGGTTACATGGCCAAAGCTGTAGGGAACTCACTATGGATCCCTTTCTTGTTCTGGGCCCTAATCAAAACTAACTTGCTCTTGCTAAATGGGCTAAAACATTATTACCAAGTAGGATATGTGCTACCTTCAAAGTTGAAAGATGACCACCAGATCCTGTGCCTCTTTTTTAATAGTGGAAGGTGCAAGGTGTAGTAATTTGTACTGTACCTTAGAGAGGATGTCTCAGCATGCACTAGATCATTGCATCCCTACAAACTTCACCAATGAGGATAGCTGAATTTTCCTGAGGTTTTCTCTCACAAAGTTACCTCTGGCTTACATGTAGGGCACCTTTTACTTCTCACTATGTCCAATGTTCAGCCTCACGGTGATCAGGGAAATGCACAGAAAACACAAGTTTTTCCATCTATAATGTTGTCAAAGTTTACAAAATGATTTAATGATTTACATTTTTTTGGATTTTCTCGGATTTGGGAAATGGTCACTCCTGATCATTGATAGTAAGAATATAAATTGGTACAATTCTGAAGGCAATATCTATATTTTATGTATGTAATGTGTATACACATATGCATGTATAAATACAATATATTTAGCAACATATAGTACATATAATTATTTACATGTATCATAAATATAAAATCTATATAATTTATAATCTAGTAATTTCATTTCTGTCCTTCCCCTAAAGAAACGTAGGGAGAAATGCACGCAAAAGAATCTCCATGAAGCAAAATACCAGAGTGATGAAATAATCTGTATAACAAACCCCCGTGACATGAATTTACCTATGCAACACACCTGCACGTGTAACCTCAAGCCTAAAATAAAAGTTAAAAATTTAGTATTAATCATTTTTCATAAAACAATTGAAATCCTTTTGTTGTGTTTTACATAATGCTCAGTAAATGTTTTTGATGCTATTGATGATAGTGCTTTTCTCATAATAAAATATATTTAGAGGGATCCAACATTTAGTACAATCCAACGTACTGTCCTTTCTGTCTCTCCCACACATGTAACTATTTGATATCAGACCAAAACAATAACACCAGGAAACAATAAGTCCTGCTAACTCACTCCTTCCACTTTGTTGTTGTTATAGCCAACAATTCTCTGAGTTGACTGCTGAGCCAAAGAGGGTGAGCAGATCACCATGTGTTCTTGTTTGAAAGTACACTTAAGACTTCAACAAGAACCCAGCCCAGAAGTTCTGCCTCTTTTTCTTATCTATTCTAAATTCACATCTTCAAAATAGGTAGCTACATTAAGAACAAGCTGGATTGTGCTGCAGTAACAACTCCAGTGATTGGATACAAAATCCCAATGACTTAAAACAACAAAGGTTTACTTCCCTTTCTCACAACACATCTGTCATGCATCAGCTTGGTGCTCTTTGCATCATTCTCATGCCAGGATGAGAATGATGGAGCAACCTCTATCTGGAGCACTGCTTCTCATCCACAAGAGAAGATAAGGGAGCGGCAGCATATTGCACCCCAGCTCTTACGATTCCTGCCCCAAATTAACATTATTCTACTCAAATTTTACTAGTCAATTTTTCCAAGTGCTTGAAAGGGGAACCAAAAATATTTGGTTTCTGGCAATAATAACTACGATAGTAGCATAGACTTTTACCCACCCAAACTAACTTTAATTCAATGATCTTATTACTGACTACATTACAATAACTATGCACTCATTGAAGTAATTTTCTGAATGTTTACTATGTGGTTCATGGCTATACTCTCTGCTAAAAATATGAGGTTTGATAGATGCACAGGCCTTAATAAAACTTGTTTTATCACATATGAGCAAAAATCTTCATATATCTTTTCAAAGTAGTTGAGAACAGTAGAAGGTTATAAGCATAGAGTTGTAAAATCAGTGTAAAAGCCTCTGCTTTGTGTTTAAAGCAAAACTGCTAAGTGAGTGGATCAAGGTATAGGGCAAAGGGGTCTGAGTCAGAATAGCACACATTGAATAGAGACAGTAACAAGATGCCGAGTGCCAAAAAGTCCATTTCAAGAAGATCGTGTGGAATGGGGCAAAAGCTATACTGTATTTGATGATACCCCACACACAGTCACTTGAGCTAAAAACCAGTCTCTTTATCCTTTGTGTATCTGGAGAATAAACTTGGGAAGCTGTGGAGATATGTCCTAATTGAAGTCTTCAGGAATAAAAGCTGAAACATGGTTGAATGAGGCTTATAGCACAGACCTGTCATGGTCACTGGCTTGGGCTGGAAGGCTCATTCAAGATATAAAGTGGCCACATTTTCAACCTGAGAATATTCTGTTGTCCAAATGGAACCTGCTGCTGGGACAATGAACAAACCCCTGTGTGTGGCTTGGAGAATTCTTTTTCAAAAGATTAGTACCAAGTTTCTGTTAGAAGTGGAGTGGGAAGCATATGTGTGGTAAGAAGTTTATAGTTTTGTCGAGGAGTTTAATGAGATAAATTGAGTCCATTTAGGTTTTATTTGACTACTTGATTATGTGGCCAGTGCTACCTGGTATTTATGTACCCTGTGAGAGATCCTGGTGTAACCTGTGTGGCACAGAGTGGGAGTTAAACCTCAATTTTTGGCCTCTATTAACTCAATCTGCAATGCGGCTCCCTTTGTCATCATCAGAAGCCTCACATCTCAATTCACAAAGATTTTCTTAGCTTCACGACTTGATGAGTGGGAACAACTGTCATTTCTTTCTTTCTTTCCTTTTTTTTTTTTTTTGAGACAGAGTGTCGCTCTGTCGCCCGGGCTGGAGTACGGTGGCGCGATCTCAGCTCACTGCAAGCTCTGCCTAACAGGTTCACGTCATTCTCCTGCCTCAGCCTCCCGAGTAGCTGGGACTACAGGCACCCGCCACCACGCCCAGCTAATTTTTTGTGTTTTTAGTAGAGACGGGGTTTCACCGTTTTAGCCAGGATGGTTTCGATCTCCTGACCTCGTGATCCCCCCGCCTCAGCTTCCCAAAGTGCCGGGATTACAGGCGTGAGCCACCGCGCCCAGCCAAACAACTGTCATTTCTTAAAGACAGAACGTTCTTCTCCCTCAGACCACATGAGAATGAACTGCTGATGACTGCCCTGGATGTTTTAATCGGGATGGTAAGCTCTGCAATTACTCTCTGGGTCATTGTCACTCACCTTCTCTTTTGCCAAGTTGACTAAAGGTCGCCTAATTTTTCTTCATTAAAACAAGAACTGTCCGGAAAAAAATTTAAATTTTTGCTAAATGAAAACCAGTAAAAAAACTGAGGCCAAAAATTGTTGGCAATCTTCATGCTGAATTATGCAGTCTGCACATTGCAGGCAGCTTGTGGGTCCTGAGGCTGTCACAAATAACAGGGGAATGTGGCTCTTTCTCCCAACAGGAAGAGCCTCTGCCCAGTGGTCTGGGCCCTGGGCCATGGCTGAACTTTACTGCTGCTTCCAAGGAAAGCTTTCTGTTTCACCCACACATGAAATGGTTATGATGTTGAGAATAACAATTTACTAACTTAGTTTTTCTAAGTGTGAAGCAGCCTGTCTCTTCTTAGGTGCATAAACTCTATCTTTATTCCTCAGCATTCACAATGGCAAATGCTGTTCTATGTGCCACTATTCCCTCTTGGTGCTCCTCCTCCCCCCCAGCAATCCTGTGTACCTGGTGTTTATATGCTGTTGTGGCTTCCCAAGCTCCTTCTCAGGCTCAGGCCTCTGGGCAGAGCCTTCCTGTAGTGTTCACATTGTATTTCTTTCCATCCTTTCTTGCATTTCTGTGCGCTCAGGTCCTTGTTTTAGAGCTGTGTAATCTGCTTGTGATGAGTTAGATCTTTATTATGCTTTAGGCAATTAATTACAGCTTATAGCTTAAGGTGAGTAATGGTTTAGTCAAATGACAAATGTGCATTATAACAAAGTTCTTCAATACCTTCGATCCCATGGGAAAAAAATTTGGTTGTGACCTATTTGTTGCATTTTTTTCCATAAATCTTCATTCTCATAGCTGAAAACTCATTTTTGCAGCTTCAGCCTGGCTTCAGTCTCTGAGACTAACCCTATCAAGGGCAGGGAGCGAGTAAGTGAGATCAGGAAATTCAGCTCTAACTAAACCTTGTGCTTTCTGCTCTGGGCTTACAGTCTACTGCTAGCAACTGGACTCCTGCTTTGCTCTGAGACTCAATACTCCCAAATGCTCCTGATTCAGGGGCAGTCAGGTAAGTAGTAGAGTCACTCCAAAGGAGTGACTAACAGTGGGAATTCTGGGGCAAAGGGCGTGGAGACTTTTTAGACTTTGGGTGAGAGGGCAGAGCAGGTTCCAGGACTCTTCCAATCAAACCACAAAAGAGGCTGCTTTCTCTCACCTGTCTCTTAGGTTGACACTACACACAAGTGAGGCTGGCTAAACAGAACTCTGCTGTTCTCAGGAACAATGTTCCGTGTCATGAGCATCCCCCTTCAGCAGGAATGCTTTGCTTTGTTTAGTTGTTTCATTATCATACTATGCACTGTCTCAGAGTAGACATGTGGGTCATACTACAGATTATTCCCCACAGTATGTGAAAAAAAAATTAGCATTTTACATAGTTAAATAAATGAATTAGACGTTAACTGAATGAATAAAGTCTAGGTGGCCAGCATAGTGTTTTGTTTTCCGTGTGCCTGATTCAAACCATTCCCTTCGGTTTGTGTAATGCCAGGCTCGAGGACTTTTCACCTATAATGGTACAGGACAGCCTTGATTACACCTGAATCATTCTTTTCTTTCTTTTTCTTTAAGATGAAATTTCATATGAGGACTAAAATCAACATGTTACAGCATAAAAAAATACAAAATTTGTTAGATGCAAAACTTTAGGTTGCAAAATTTTGCATACAGAAAGACTTCAGCAATGTAAAACATACACATAAGTTGAAAACTCCTAAATATGGTTATCATGGGATAGTAAGCCTATAGGTGATTTAGATCTTCTTCATATTAATCTCTATTTCCAAACATTCCAGAGCAGGTTTATGACAAAAAAGAAAATAAATGTTGCCTAAAGTAAAAAGCACTGCTTCTGGATTTATGAGAACTTTATTCTATAGTAAAAATGTGGAATAAATATAAAGCATGCTGATTCTAATCAGGCTATTGTGAGAGTCGAGTGAGACAATGGGTGCAAAAGCACTGTAAAAAATGTGAGAGAATTATAGAGGATCACTCAAATATCCCCAAGGCATTGGGTAACAGAGTCAGGTGACTCCATCACTTACCCAACTGCCCCTGGATCGGGGACATATGAGAGTACTGAGTCTCAGAGCAAAGTAGGAATCTATTTGCTAGAAGTAGACTGTAAGTCCAGAGCAGAAAGCACACAAGGTTTACTTAGGGCTGAATTTCTTGATTACACTTACTCTGTCCCACTTATAAGGTTGGTTCCTGAGAATGAAGCCTGGCTGAGACTGCTCAAATGAGTGTTCAGCTATGAGAATGAAGAATTATGGAAAAAACACGACCACTAGGTCACTACCAAATTTTTTTAATGGGATGTAGGGACATAGTTCATAAACAATTTTTAGCTTAACAGGATTCCTGCAGGCGATTTTAATGGTTATGTTTCAGAACAAGGACCTGCCTTTAGTTTGTGTGATAATGAGCCATGCCGTGACAAATGTACCTTGGCAGTGCTCTTACACAGTGAAATCCCAGTGGCAAGTACAAGCAGGAGCAGCAGGTGTACAAATGATCCAGGGATCAAGCAAAGCAAGGGATCCATCTGGCAGTTTTTTATCATCCAGAAAATAAGGCTGATTAGAGGGGGTGTGGAGTGTGAGGGTCAGGGAAAGAAAAACAAACTGTAGGGCTGTGATTCATGACGTGGAAATGCCTAAAAGCCTAGCCTGAGAGGAGTGCAGTGACAGACAATGAAAGCAATGGCTTCATCTGCAAACCAAGCCTTCACTGGACACAGTCAGGAAAGTGAAGCTGCCCCTCTATTGGTTCAGTTTGCTCCTCCAGGTGCTTAGTGATGCCATCAGCAGCAGCAATACAAAACTCACAGTCCATGGAGCGAAGAGAGCATGTTTTCCCAAATTCATTTGGTTGTAAAGAACTAAGAGCTACTTACACAATTCCAAACAAAGGAACCTTTTTGGGGGTGGGGGGAATGTCAACATGGAACTCTCAAGAAGTTAAGAATGGAAACTAAAGTAGAATAGGGCTTCATGGGAACTCTAATCAGAACCAAGGCAAAATAGTCTCTCAGTTAATCATGGCATCCATAATTCTTTCTATACGTCTTTCTTTCTATACTCTATAATTATGCTAACAAGCTTCTACTGCTTAATCAGAGCTTTTCAGTGCTCAAATTTCAGCATACACATGGCTCTGCCTTATAGCCACATGGTATGTGTGTGTAGTAGATTTGTGTAGAAGAGGTATGACCAGGACAGTGAATAACTAGTTACACATTTGGTTGATTAAAAACTGCAACCTATTATGGGAAAAATTGTTACAGAGCCAGGAGACTATAGACTCCATAAGGAAAAGAACTATTCTACCTTATTCACCACTGCATCCGTGTTGCCTAAAATAGTGTCCATTACATAGAGCTAATGATTAAATGAATACGTTCAGAAAGCATTTAGTGCTTCCTTGTGATGGAAGGAGCAGATAAAAGAGAGTTTTAGGAATTAGAATTTTCGCCTTTAAGAAATTATCTAATCTAATTGGAGAAATAAGTCATGCTGATGTAAAATCATATGGATGTAGTGGATTTATCAGTAATGGTCCTAAGAGAAGTAAATGTCACACTTACTGGGGTAATTGAAGAAAATTTAATTAGGGGTTTATTTACCAAAAGCTAAGGGAAATAAGAAAGGCATGCTGTATCATTGGAGAGTTAGTGAGAGGCAAGATGTTACCCTCCCTAGGTCTGAAGATACAAAGAGAGAAAGTTGCTGGAATGGTGATGGTGAACTATGGTTATGCAAGGGAGCTACTGGGTAAGAGCTGTGGCCTTAGGCAGAGGTATGTGGGATGCTGGGAGAATAAAAATCCTGACCTTGGCCAGGCATGGTGGCTCACACCTGTAATCCCAGCACTTTGGGAGGACTAGGCGGGTGGATCACCTGAAGTCAGGAGTTCTAGACCAGCCTGGCCAACGTGGTGAAATCCCGTCTCTACTAAAAATACAAAAATTAGCTGGGCATGGTCGCGGGTGACTGTAGTCCCAGCTACTCAGGGGGGCCGAGGCAGGAGAATCGCTTGAACCCAGTAGGCAGAGGTTTCAGTGAGCTGAGATTGCGCCATCGCACTCCAGCCTGGGGAACAAGAGTGAGACTTCGTCTCAAAAAAAAAAAAAAAAAAAAAAAAAATCTGACCTTATTCACCTCCTACCTCAAATCTACCTGTGCCTCTCATTGACTGACCCCAACCTGAAGGCCAAAGGCAAAAGAGCCTAAGGAAGCATATGAAGTTACTCATCTGGGCCATAGAAAGGATGAAGAGTACATCAGACATCAGAAGAGGGACATGGACAATATGTTGCAGAGTGGAGGGTATCATATTACTAATGTGATTTTTATATTTTCCACTTTATTGCACATAATTAATTCATTTTCCATCTAAAAGCAGATTATTAAAGTAGAAAAACAGGTAGAAATAGGCCCTCCTTCAACTCCTTATCTCTAACCTGACTTTGTTCAGTCCATGCGGATTGAACAATCTTCAGAGTCAGGCTTTGAGAACAAAAATTCTAAGTTTCTAAATTCCAAAAGTGACCTGCATGGCTCAAAAATAAGTCTTCGATGTTGGAATATTGACTTCTGCCATTACTGGTAATTTAGAGAGGAGGGGATTTTTTTTCTAATAAAGGCTGGCAGGAAAACAGAAAAAGAGAAACATCAGTTCGGAAGTCATTCTTACTTGCTTTCCCCTTGCCTGTGCAGTTGAACCTTGAGGAAAGGCACTGGGTGAATAACATCTAAATAGGTTTGTGGAAAATTCTCAGAGATTGGCAGAGGGAGAAGCGTACACTTTTATACTTTTCAGAGCATAGATAGAGAATATTTTGTAAATCTTGTGGCAAAGAGCTGTGTTTAGCATAGTATAGACAGAAATGATAGTGCCCAGGTGGTTGCTGAAAAATGTGTGAGAAAAGTGTTCAGTTAGATCAGCCAGAGAATATCTTCAAAGGGCCCTGCACATGTATGCATGGTATACAGAGTGTGGCTGCAATTACTAGGCTTCTCAAGGTGTGCACGAATCAGATAGGCCTGAGAGTGGAATCAGTGAGGAGGGCAAAATGACAGGAAACTTGTTACCAAACACCGCAGCAGAAACTGTGGAGCCCAGCATCAAACTCAAACCAAAATTAGAGTCAACCAGTTGCACCTCAAAATATACTAGCATAAGATGTCCAGGGTCAAAACAATAACAACCAAATAACATTAGATACTAGTGAAGGACACAAATGGGAGCATCAAGGTATGAGCTCCATCTTGCCTCTATGAGGACGTGTAAGCCCTTCTCTATACTCATAAGATGTCATGACTAAGAGAGGGGAAGTGGACAGAAAACACTACCTTCCCCTGGAACAACCTAAGTTAGATAGAAAATATATTTTTAAAAGAATATTCTAATATTCTAATTTCCTTTAATTAGCAAGTTTAAAGCTCTACCCCCGCTATTACCTTCCTTCCCTGGAAAAGGGGAGATAGAGTTGATATATATTTAGTGAGTAAAAATAATGTATTAGATTGAGATGATGGAAAAGCTGGAGGTAAGATTTACAAGAAGCTTGACTGGCTAGATGGTGGAGCTGCCAAAAAGAGAGAATATAGAAGTAGCATATTTATATAGGCAGGTGATAAGTTCAAACATCAACTTGCTGACATTGACTGACTGCCTGTGGGACATCAAAACAAGAAGACACAGATGATCAAGGTTTAAAGCAGAGGTCTGGGATGTGATTATAGACATGACAGTAGTTAAATAATGTATTATAATGAGTAGTTGCCATCAAAGACTAATTATTTTGTGGCAAATCTCAGGCTAACCTCTTTGCAAATATTGTCCCATTTGATTCTCACTAATAAGATTGAAAACATTGATGTTCAGATTGGTTTAACTTTTTATATAAAGTCAAACTGCTAGTAATAGAATAGCTGAGGTTTACACTCGATTGTGTTTTACTCCAAATTTAAGTTTTACATAATCCCCCCAGCTCAAAAAACTATAAAAGCATATATAAAGAATGAGGAAAGAAATGGGCCAAGGGTAGATATCTATGAAGCACCAGCATTTAAGGGATGAGAAGAGTAATAGATATAAAACAAAAGCAAGTAACAAGAAAATGTGGCATTACAAACACCGAGAAAGTAGACTGTTTCAAGTTGGAGGTCAAAATCAAGACTGTCGATTCAACAAAGAGAAATTAGTGGGGACCAGCTGCAATCTATTGTAAGATAGAGATGGTGCATCCTAGAATTAACATGAGTATGACCAGAGGATATAAGCAACCTGCATAAGCAAGAAGCCCAGACCCCCATTTCACCCACCATAGGTGCACCTGTGCCCCACTCATCTCCCACCTGTGGCTGAAGGAGGAGGAAAACACCTGAGCTTGGTTGATGGCTGGATGACTGCTATGTGGATTAAAGCCAAAAATGAAATGTTAGCTGCACTACAGCTTCACTTGGGGATGCTTTCAGAGACAATGACAAAAACGTCCACTGAATAGACTGAGCTTTAGTTGATGCACCTGATCATCTGCTGTGGGGGAAGAAAAGTTATCAGGCCATTCACCACTGCCAATTAGTTCATATATAATATATTCCAAGGAATACATATGGACTAATATATTCCAAGGAATATATATGGACTAATCAGCAGTGGGGAATGGCCTCATGAACTGGTCAATAACCTGAAAGAAGAAAAACTGGAAGGTCAAAACAAGGAGAATCAAAGTAGAAGCATATGGATGGCCATATGAGAGTGGACACAAGTGTGAAGATCATTGTATCATTATGTTAACTTGCACTAGAAGGCATCCGCCATGGAAGAGGCTCTAAACAACTAAGTAGACAAAACCACCTGGCTTACTGTGTTAGACAGCTTTTCAGCAGCCACCCCAGAGCCAGTATGATGGGCAAACAGATGAAGAAGCCATGATGGTAAAGATGAGACTCTGCATGAAATCAACAGTGTGGACTCCCACTCACAAAGGCCAATTTAGTTAAAACTGCCTCTAGAATTTCCACCCTGCAGCAAAAGAGACCGATGTTGAGACCTCAGAATGTCACTATTCCTCAAAGAAACCAACCAACAACATGATGGCAAGATGGCACCAAAATAATCGACAGTTTCAACCAATAAGTCAGGCTCAAGCTTGTCAAATTCAGAGGGCCAGAAGGAAAATACGTCTATTATATATGTATATTTCCACAGAAGCAAACTCTGTTTACTAGGAGCTAGAGGTGGATGGTGGTGGGGAGTGGGATGAGGGATTAGAGAGATATTAGTCAAAGGTTATAAAATTTTGGTTAGGAGGCATGAGTTCAAGGAATCTATTGTACAACATGTTGACTGTAGTTAGTAATAACGTAGTGTGTGCCTGAAAGTTGCTAAGAGAGTAGATTACAAGTGTTCTCACCACAAGAAAATAAATATGTGAGGTAATGCCTAGAATTTTATCCCAAATTTAATTACTCCACAATGTATACATACATTAAAACAGCACATTGTATACCTTAAACATATAAAATTTTTGCTTAAGTTAATTAATTAAAATGGAGAAAGAGTTATTGGCTCTCAGGAGTTTGATTAACTGACAGCTTCCACCTCTGATCTCCCTTAGAATCTTCTTCAGCTTTTGAGGTGAGGTCATGGTATTTGTGGGGTGACCAAGCCAATGACCAAGCAAGTTGGCGGTACAGGGCTTAGCCATTTCTGCCCCAAGCAGCACACCATAATGGTCAATCTTTGCTCCAAGTCTCTTTTTTGATCTAGCAGAGGCATTTGTCAGGTTTGCATTGTGCTGTGATGGCTCTCCCACCCAATCCTGCCTCCTTATTTCTTTACCAAGTTTCACCTCCCCATAAATCTTTTTTTACTTCTAGCTCCATCTCAGTGTCTGCTTTCCAGAGAACCCAAAAGTTAAGAAGGAGAGTGAGCTTTCTTCTGCTTCCTACCTCCATGTTTAAACACCCCATTAGACGTTTGGCTGAAGGCCAACCACACCCTCTGACATTCTCCCTTCTCCTCATGACTGGCTTTGTCAGACAGGTTGATAATCTTCTTGGGTAAACAGACTCAGAGTGCATTTTGGATATCTAGCTCATGGCAGGGTAAGTCCCAATGTCTAAATTGAGGAAGTGGCAGGAAACTACTTAGTCCTGCAGTCCCACCTTTGTTTTCCAAGTTAGAGTTACTGGGGAACCCTATTCTTTGGGAGTTATTGGGTACTAACTACCATTTTAAGAGGTGATACTTTGATTTTCATTTGTTCTATATTTATTATCAATTGACTATGGGGACAGAGAGGATAAAGTAATTCACATTACAAGCCTCAAGCAACACACTTGAATAAAATACTTTTCTCAGCTCTTCTGTGATATGCTATATTTTAGGGACTTTAAATGAGCTTGGAGGGAGGTTGGGATCAAATATCCTTTTAATATCTAAGAGCAGTTAACTTTGTCTCTCTAGTGAGAGGTGTCTCATTGTCACAATTGCATGCTTAGCTATGGGATTCTTTAGTGTTTTTGTTATCTTTCTGCCTATTTTCCTCTTTCAAATCTCTTAGAAGAAACTCCAAGTTGGAGAAAGTATTTACATGATCTTTCTTAGTTTTCCTTTCTTCCCAGAAGGTAAGAAACGATAGTCTTTTACTCTTGTGTTTATTATCTGTTGGAGAGAAGAGTTTGCCCTCTTTGTATCACTTTCCAGTTATTGTAGAAACTTTATTATACTTTCTCTAAAGTACTCATATATGACCTAAAATGAAATAGTTTAAACACACTGAAAATTTATTTTTGAGCACAGATTTAAAGTGATTTCATCACCATATGGAAACTTGTGAAAGAGTATTTGAAAGTCCAAGTAGACAGTATTGATTCATTTACCCTCCCTCAAGACCTCAATTATCCATCTGCTGAATTCACCAAATGCAAAACTTATTTTCTCTCTATTCCCTTCATGTTCTCTCTCCACAGTCAGCACCAAATTCCAGTTGGCTCCTCTGAAACATATGGTACTGGTGTGGGTTGGGGTGTGGGATGAGGGTGAGGGTTATGGTAAGGAAGGGGAGAAAGAGCTTTTTTATGCTTTTGCATTCCAACTATCTGAAGAGCTTCTGCTTGGACATCTTTTCAGCATAAAAAACTTCCACTTAACATCTGTATCCAAAAATTAGAGAAAATATTCTAAAGTTAGAGAATGGGAGAAGCCCACTACAGAATATATATAGATGAAATAAAATGAAAGTGATTAATTCTAATGAGTTTTACCACCTAGAATTTGGTGAACAAATAAACCAAATATTTGCCTCATTTTTCCATGATAAAAATAAGCACAGGCTAGATGAAAGAAAGTTAGTGGGTTGGGGGTAAGGGGGTGGGCAGCGGGCGGGAACTATGCACTACAATCAGTTACCACTCATTGTTTTGACTTTTATAATTCTTATTTTCAAAGCAATATTGGTTTACTAGCAAAGTACAGCAGAAATCAATCATTTCTTATCCAACTTTTTAATTTTAGTTTTATAAGTTTCTCTTTTTTCAACCTTTTTATTGAATTATAACATACAGTACAGTACACCTGTACTGTAACATACATGCAGAAACATACAGAAACAGGTATCAATCAGAGAATTTTCACAAAGTGAACATTGCCAGAAAGTTCAGTCATGACTATTTCAGTCACAGTCTTCCTCCCCTAAGGGTAACTCCTGTTCTGATTTCTAACACCATTACTATAGATTAAATGCTTGTATAGCCCCCAAAAAACATTTGTGGAAGCCAAATCCCCATTATGGTGATATTAGGAAGTAGGGCTTTTGGGAGTTTATTAGGTCTTAAGGGTGGGACCCTCATAAATGGAATTCATGTCCTTATAAAAGAAACTCTAGAAAGCTGTCTTGTCTCTTCTGCCATGTGGGGGTACAGAGGGTAGGCAGCTGTCTATGAACCAGGAAACTGGCCTTCACCAGACAATGAATCTAATGGCACCCTGATCTTGAACTTCCCAGCCTCTAGAACAAGCTTGTCCAACCTTCGGCCTGCAGGCCACATGTGATCCGGTATGGCTTTGAAACACACATTTGTAAACTTTCTTAAAGCATTATGAAATTTTTTCACAACTTAAAAACAAGCACATCAGCTATTGTTAGTGTTGTTGTATTTTACGTGTGGCCCAAGACAATTCTTCCAATGTGGCCCAGGAAAGCCAAAAGATTGAACACCCCTGTTCTAACACCATAAAAAATAAATTTCAGTTGTTTATAACTCTCCTGGTTTATAGTATTCTGTTATAGCAGCCCAAATGTACTAAGACAACCAGATATTAATTTTGTCTATTTTAATATTTTATATAAGTAAAACGAAGCTGCATGAATTATTTTTCTTTCATTTCCTTGACTTGACATGATGTTTGTGATATTTGTCCATATTGTTGCATATAGTTGATACTTTATTTTTATTGCTGTGTGTAATGATAATGATGGTATATAGTTGATTATATCATATTTATTTGTTTCCAAACTTTGGTTTTTACATTCTTGTACATGTATTCTGGTGCATGTGTGAACACATTTTTGGACACATAGCTAGAAACTGAATTTTGTGTAATCAGATATGTGTAACAGCCTTAGTAGATAAACTAGTTTTTGTACCTGGTTGTGCCATATTACATCCTTGCCATCAATAAAAGAAATCTTTAGTTGTTTCACATGTGAACATTTTAGTCATTCTGGTGATTGTGTAGTGATATCTCATTATGCCTTTAACTTGCATTTAAAACTTATTAATTTATAAAAATACTTATTGACCATTGGGATGTCTTCTTTTATGAAACATTTGTTCATTTAAATTTTTTAAATGTAGATTGTATATCTTTTTACTGAGTTGTAGAAGTTCTTTGTTCTGGATATAATTCATTTGTTAATACTACATGTAGCAAATATTGTCTCCCACCTTTGGCTTCTCTTACCTCTCTTCTAATGGTATCATTTGGTAAGCAGATACATTTAATTTTAAGGTAGTCCAAGATATAAATTGTTTTCTTTATGATTACTCCCCTTTGTGTCTAGTTTAAAAAAATCTTTGCTAACCCAAAGTCCATGAAGGTATTCTCTATATGCTGAAATCTTGACCCTTTATCTTGTACATTATGATGTATCAATCCACCTACAGTTAATTTTGGAGAGTATGGTATGAGATATGGGCCAAGACACATTTTTTTCACATGCATAACCAATTACATAAGTACCCTTTATTTAAATAAAGATTCTTATTTCCTCACTGCTCTGCAACTGCACCTTTGTCATAAATAAAATTTTCATATATGTGTGATTACTTTTTGGAATCTCTGTCTTATTTGTTTATTTTATACCAATTGTATCAAATATTATAGCTTTGTAATAAATATAGTTGGATATCTAGTAGTGTTAGTCTTACAATTTTGTTTATTTTCTTCAAGATTTTCATTGGTTATTTTTAACTTATGTTTCTATATGAGTTTTAGATTATATTGCTAATTTACATTAAAATTGACATTGGTATAACTGAGATTGCATTCCCTCTGTCAATAAATTGCTGAAGAATTGTTGTCTTTACAGTACTGAGACTTCTGATGCATGGTCATAAAATATCCCTCTTTTTACTTACATCTTCTTTACTCTCAGTAATGTTTTGTAGTTTTAAGAGCAGGCATCTTATACAAAATAATTAAGTTAACCCCCAAATGAATTAACCACTGTCAGACAAAAAGCCATCACTCCTTCAATAAAGACTACAAACCTTATCTCAATGATGTAGTATTTATTATATCAATCATGCAGTAAAATTACTAGATCTATGAAGAAACAAGAAATTGTTCCTTTTAACTAGATAAAAAAATTAGTAAATAGAAACAGTCTCAGAAATGATGATATTAGTAGACAAGGATTTTTATAATAGCTATTTAAAATATGTCCAAGGATGTTTAAATCCCTGAAAAAAAAAAAGACAGGCAAATAATGAGGGAACAAACAATAGATCTTAATAGAGAAAATAAAACATAAAAACAACAAGTGTTAATTCCAGATCAAATAAATTATGATATGTGGTATAAAATTATGCTGGGTAGACTTGACAACAGAACTGAAACTGCAGAAGATGAGACCAATGAACTTTAAGACAAGTAATATAAACAAATCAAATGCAACACAAAGAGAAACAGGACTGAGAAGAAATTATGTAGCACCTCAGTTATTTATGGGGAAATTTCAAGTGGTTCTTTACAGATCTAGTTGGAGACATCAGAAGGAGAAGAGAGATTAGGGCAACAAATATTGAAGTAAACACGCCTGAATGTTTTCCAAATTTTATGAGAACTTTAAGCCTCTAATCTAAGAATCAAAGTAAACCACAAACAGAAGAAATGCAAGGAAAACCACACCTAGGTATCAATCAAATTACTAAAAACCAAAAGGAAAATATTAAAGGAATCCCCCAAAAGACAAAATAACAATAAAAGGAATGACTGATAAATTCTTACAAAAAACAATGAAGGTCAAAGGCAATGGAAAAATTTTTATATCCAGTGAAAGACTTTTATATCCAGTGAAAATACTCTTCAAAAATGAAGAGGAAACAAAGATATATTCAAACAAGTAAATGTTGAGAGAATTTGTGGTGGACAGGTCAAAACCATAATATACATTAATGTAAGTTATTTAGACAAAAGCAAATGATATTAAATGAAAACTCAAATCTATACACAAAATAAAGGTTCTTCAAATGGGAAACATGTATTTCTAAAATAACTTTATGTTTCTTATTTCCCAGTGTCTTTAAAAGATAAATGGATAATTAGATAAAAATAATGATATATTTTGTGTTTTAACATATATAAAAGTAAAATGAATGACAATTATACAAAGATGAGAGAGGAACTAGATATATACTGTTGTAAGTTCTCATATGTGAAATTATGTCATATTAATTCAGAATAGACTGCTATTAAATAAAGATACATATTATAAATATTAGATCAAACTTTAAAAGAAAAAAGAGGTATAAATAAAAATCTAATATAAGATATAAAATGGTATACTAACATGTGTTCAGTTAATGAAAAAGTCAATAAAATACAGCAAAAGAACAAAGACAATTAAAAAACATAATAAAACTGGTAGACCTAAACTCTATAATATAAATAATTATATGAGATGTAAATGGACTAAATACTTTGATAAAACAGCAGAGATTGTTAGACTGGATAAACAAGCAAGATCTACCTATATGCTTTTTTTTTTTTTTTTTTTTTTTTTTACAGCTTAATGTACTGACTATTTATTTGACATTTCTTTTTTTTTTTTTATTATACTTTAAGTTCTAGGGTACATGTGCATAACGTGCAGGTTTGTTACATATGTATACTTGTGCAATGTTGGTGTGCTGCACCCATCAACTCGTCAGCACCCATCAATTCATCATTTATATCAGGTATAACTCCCCAATGCAATCCCTCCCCCCTCCCCCCTCCCCATGATAAGCCTATATGCTATTTTTAAAAAATACACTTTAAATAAAAGGACACAGACATAGGTTAAAAGTGAAAGGAGTAAACAAGATACATCATAAAATTTTAATAATCAGGAAGCTGGAATGGCTATATTAATATTAGACAAACTCAATTTCAGGCAAAAAATTATCCAAAAGAAAGAGGAGAATTTCATAATGATAAAAAGACCATTTCACCAAAAATATATAATAAACCTAAGTGTATATGCAACTAAAGAGTTTCCAGATACATACAGCAAAAATTGATAGAACCAAAGGGAGAAATAGACATACCCACAATTAGAGTTACTAAATTTAACTCTATTTTCTCAGTAACTAATCGATAAGAATACAAAATTCAGTAAGGATATTGACAATTTAAATGTTGCTATCAACCACTTGATACTTATAGAATATGGAAAACACATTTTTTAAAAGTGCTCATGGAACATGAACCAAGGTTAGGCCATATATATATTAGATCAAATCTCAATTAATTCAAAATAATTGAAACCACAAAGAGTCATTTCTGACAACATTAATATCATATTGCCAATCAATAACAATAAAATTGTCTGGAAAATGGACAAATATTAAGGAAAACATTTTTAGGTAACCCATGAGTTAAAGAAAAACAAATGTGGGAAATTAGAAAATACTTTGAAAAATAATTAAAATACAACATATCAAAGTTTGTGCAATGCAACTGAAGCTCTGCTTAGAGGGACATTCCTACAGCTTAAATACTTTTATAAGGAAAAGATAAAAGGTTTAAAATAAACAACCTAGATTTCTGCTGTAAGAAGCAAGAATTTAAAAAAATCAAATTAAACTCAGTGTGAATAAAACGAAGGAAATAACGATGACAGAGGACACATAAAAAACTCGACACATGATAGAGATAATGTAGAAAAAGAACCCTAGTTATAATGGTCAATAAAATAGATAAAACTCTATTTAGATTGATCACAAAATTTTAAAAAGTGTGGGGGAGAGAAGACACAAATTTCCAATATTAAAACAGAAAGTGAAGGGCATGAGAAAGATAATAAATATTATGACCAATTTTATGCTAATACCATTGAAAATCTAAAGGAAATAAAAAAGTTCTTGAAAGACAAATGATGAAAACCAAAAAAAAAAAAAAAGATATAGAAAACTTGAATAGTTTCACAACTACTAAAATTGCATTCATAATTAAACACCTCCCCACACACATACACACAAAGGTTAAATTCTGTCAACATTTGTTTAAAAAATAACACCATCCTACCAATTATTTTCACAAAGTAGGAGAGAGGGAACATTTCCCAATTAATTTATCATTAATTCAATTTAGCATTATCCTTTTCCCAAAACCAAACAGAAATATTAAAGACAATATTAAAGACAAATAAGCTTCTTTACTATATACTAAAAAAATCTTAAAGTTTTAGCAAATAATTCAGCAAAATGTAAAACAGATAACACATTATGATAAAGCAAGGCTTATTCCAGGAATTAAAAGTTGGTTTAAGATTTAATCAGTGTAATTCATATTATCAGAATAAAGGAGGAAAAATTGTGTGCTCTTCCTAATTGGTGTAGAGAAAGTATTTGATAGAATTCAACACCCAGACTTGTTACAGACAAAATCTCCCTCAACAGTGGTAGATGGGATTATGTTAATGATAGAAGATTGAGCCCTTTCGCCCTAACACTGGGAAAAGGAAGAATGTCTGCTCTTTGCTTCTATTCAACATTATACTAGAGGTCTTAGCAAGTGTATTAGATGGGTGGGAAAAAAGCAAACAAAATGGAAAGAAGCGAAACTTTATAGATGAGATGATCATGTACCTAGAACATTCTGAAGAATGTATGAAAAGAGCTACTGGAGCTATTAAGTAAATTTAGCAACATCACAGAATATAAGGGCAATCTAAACTCAATCTTTTTAAATCTATACTATTAATACAAACTTGGAATATATAATAAAAATGCCATTTATAATACATTAAAAGTCATAAAATATTTAAGATATAGCTAACAAAATATATGACATATTCATAAAGAGATGGGGAGATGAGAGAAATTAAATAGGATGTATATTTATAAAGAAATGTATGTTTACATATTGCAAGAATGAATATTGTTGAGATTTCTATTATCCTGAAATTATCTATAGAATCAGCCCAATTTCAATAAAAATCTCAGCTGCTCCTTGTGTAGAAATGTCCAAGTTAATCCCAAAATTTATATGGAAAGAAAGAACCTACACTAGCCAAAACAACCTATGAAACAAGAAAAACTTGAAGAACCTGTACTACCTGTCTTTAAGTCTTTTTATAAAACCACAATAATTATTATTAATGCACAGATAAACAAATAGGTCAGTGAAACAGAATGGTAAGTCAAGAGAGATCTACAATGATTTTGTCATAGGCACAAAGCAATTCAATGGGGAAAGGAAAGCCAATTCAACAAAAGGCACTGAAACAACTGGAAAGCCACGTAGAAAGAAACAACTCCTATTTCATGCCACATATAAAATTAATTCAAGATATATCATAGCCCTAAAGATAAAAACTACAACTATAAAGCTTAGAAGAGACGGAGAATATCTTCAAAGACCTTGACAATAGCTTCTTAGATCCATCTCAGAAAGCACTAACCATAAAATAAACAAAATTTATAAATTGGACCTTTTCAAAATTCACAACTTATGCTCATTGGAATTCATCATTAAGAAAGTTTGTATCAGGTCAAATATCAGGAAAAATGTTTTCAATACCTATATGTTATAAAGACTTTTTAAAATAATAATAAAGACAAAGGATCTCATTAAAATGCATAAAAAATTTGAACAGGCACTTCACAAAAGGAAATATAACAATGGTCAGTTAATGTGTCAAAAGGGAGATGCAAATTCAAATCAAAATAAGACAGTACAAACTTCTAGAATGGCTAAAATGAGAAAGATTTATGGCACTAAATACTGGAGAATCTGTAGAATAACAAACTCTTATACATTGGTAAAAGCAATGGAACAATGGTACTGAAAATGGTTACTGAAAAAGAGGGTGGCTTTTTATATTGTTAAATATACACCTACCCTATGACTCAGTAATTCCACTTCCGGGAATTTATCCAAATGAAATGAAAGCACATGATTACAAAAAGTGTTGTATGAGAATGTCATAGCAGCTTTATTCATAATAGCAATTGAAAACAGCCCAAATGTCTATCAGTGAGAGAATGTAAAATAAGCAAATGGCAGTATGTTCATTCAATGGAATACTACCCAGGAATAAAAACAAAGAACTGGTACATACAACAAAATGGCTGAATCTCATATTCATTATGCTGAACGAAAGAGACCTGAAAGTACACACTATATTATTCCATTTCTATAAAACTATAGAAAAGACAAAACTGATAACACTGTGAATGAAATCAGAACAGTAGTTGTCTCTGGCAAGGCAGAGCTAACAGAGTGGAACAGGAGAGAACTTTCTAGGGTGATTTAAATATTTGACTTTCTTATAGAGGAGTGGGTTACATGAGTATGTGCATTTGCCAGTAGTATGTATAAAAGTCCCTACTCTGTAAGGCTCAAGGAATACAACCATTTCCCCATCAGAGACCTCTATAAAAAGGAATGAAACCTGAGACATTTTATAATTTTATAATTTATAATTTTACAAATACACACACACGGGGGCATATTCCTAATAAATTTGGTCCTTTTAGCATTATGAAATATACCTCTTTATTTCTATTAATTCTTCTTACCCTACAAATCAACTAATCTATTATTGTGATAATTTTAGTCTTTAGTTTACACATTTCCTAGTGTTCACATATTTTTATTTTTCATACTTTGAGTTTTCTGTACTTTCATTTTCACAGTATGTTTTGTAAAGAACATATAGATTTTAAAAACTTCATAATATATTTTGAATATAATAATATATCATAATCATACTACATTAATATGGAATATTCAGTCTGTTTGCACTTGATGTAGTTATTGATATATTTGTGTTTTAATCTGTTACCATACAATTTGTTTTCTACAAGTCTTCTGTGTTCTCCTCTCTCTCCTTTTCTTCTAGTTGAGTAATTTTTATTTTCCTACAAAATTGTTAACAAAAGTGAAGTCACCTGCTAACTTTCTAGAATCTTAACGTTTTGTTTGTTTGTTTGTTTGTCTTTAGAGATAAGGTCTTGCTCTGTTGCCCAGCCTGGAGTGCAGTAACACTATCAAAGCTCACTGCAGCCTCAAACTACTGGGCTCAAGTGATTCTCTCACCTCTGCCTCTGTGGTAGCTGGGCCTCCAGACTCATGCCATCATACTCAGCTTAAAATATTAATATTTTGCCATGTTTGCTTTACATCTTTACTTTGAATTTTAAAAGTGTACATACAATGGAAGCCTCCTGTGTTAATTCTCAAGTATTTATTGCTATGACATAGTTTATGTGAAAAGTAATATTAAGTGATTTGGGAGAGTTTCACTCTAACAAGGGAGAATTATTTCAAACTTCACATATTTTCCAAGAGGGATAGTTGTGTCTTTTCTTCAGTGATAAGAAGTGTATGTTTTATAAATAGCAGAATCTATTTCTCTCCACTGAATGTGCTTCATTTAGACCACATTTCCTACCAAAAGGAAGGCAACAGAGAGTAGCTGTTCCACGAATTGACAGAGAAGAACAGAAGGTTACTATTGAGTGCTTTTTTCTTCACTTCCTGCCTGCATCTTTTATTGAGACTTACTGCTATCCTTCAATTATTCTCAACTCTATATATTTTAAGAGATGCAACCATTTCTCTATAGAAGATAACTTTTTAAAAAGGAACCAGAACTAAGACATAAACATCAAAAACTATGGTCCTCTTGGATATGAATTTTCAACTTTCAAAGCCTCTTTACTTACATAATCTTATGGAATTCTCAGGACAATTCTGTGAGGTAGTCTGGGTGGTATTCTCCCCATTTTACAGAGTTCCACAGAAATTCTTGCTTTACATCACAAGCCCACTAAATGAGGAAACAGGGACTGAAAGACACTAAGACTATGACCCTTTTCTAATGAATAAGCACTTTTGTTTCTTTGAAAACTAGCTCTAAATCAAATATCCTTTGATGTTAAAAGGTCCATTTCATACAATGACAATAAACTAGAAATGATTAGAAATTTCTTTTTGCACAGATTTTCCTAGGTCTCAGCTCCAGTCTTTGCCTTGTCCTTCATCCCATTCGTTTTCCCTCTTTATCCACTCTTCAGGTTGTAAATTTCCTTTTGGTAGGCTGTTTCCTATCAGGTCAAATTTTGCTGAATGCCCAAGAGACTGATGTAATTCTGACTAGTGTTGACAGATTGAATAAAATCACTAATCATTGCTTGAAAGTTATTCCAGACAAAAGAGAAATGGAGTTGAGAAGAACGATGGAGCTTTTGAGGAGGGGGTTGTTTTCCGACTTTTGAACTTGGCAGATTTCAGATAAAAACAGCTGTATGTAAGACATGGGTGATGATGGGATACATTAATTGCCATTATCAGGATTTAGATGCACTTGAGAGTGACCGGAAGTCCTGGCATGTAGAATTACCAGAGGAATCTTCTTTTAGGAAGAAAAGGTGAACACTAATTGCAATGGTACATGAAGATCAGATCTCAGAGTAGTGCCAGAGACAGTAGTGTACAGTGCACCTTTCTGCCTACTATTTGTAACACCATCTTCTGACTCTTCAAACTGTCTTAAAACTACCAGGTCAAGGCACTTGCTCCTTTACCTCCTTACCTCCTTACTGCCTGTCTGACTTACTGACTAAGGATCATATTTGGTGATGTCAAGTAATATTAACTATGATTTTAAAATTGAATTTTAAAATGATGAACCCTCACCTTGTTATCAATCCACCCTAGACTAACAGTTTAAATACTGTTGGACTTGGATACTAATCCAAGTAGATTTTTAGGTTTCTTAAATAATGCATAAAATATTTTTAAAAACTGACCATATGCTAGCCCATTAAAGCACGTCTCAATAATTTCTAAGAATGAGTATCACATAAGTTTTATACTCTAACCACCACTCAAATAAGATAAAAATCAATGACAATTTTAAAAAAACATATAAATAACATATAAGTTGGCAAAGATTTCATGACAGATCCTAGACAATAAATAGAATTAAAGAGAAATAACAATAATTCATATGAAAAGTTTTACAATACAGCTAAAGCAGTACTTAGAGGAAAATTAATAGCTTTAATATTAGTGGTTATTTCAGAAAATGTTAAAAGACTGAAAAGTAATGTGCTAACATACAGCTTAAGAAATTAGGAAGAAATAACAGAATAAAACCAAAGATAGTAGAAGAGAAAAGGTAATAAAGAAGATAAATCAATGGAATAGAAAATAAAGAAATTATAAATAAAGTAAATAAACCCAAATTGATTCTTTAAAAAGATTAACAAAATACCAATGTCTAGTGAGACTGATCAAGAAAAATGAGAGCAAACACAAATAAACCATAGTTAGATGAAAAATGATATATTGCAGATACAACAGAGATTAATTACATGGATAATGAAAAGTTAATTTGATCCTTTCAAGATTTGATTTTAAGATCTTTTAGAGATGATCTAGAGTGGCCTTTGCTCAAAGAGTAATTTAGTTCCATTAAGGCATGGTCTTTCTGCAATCTCTACTGAATGCTTCATATGGTCGATGAGGTTTATCTATAATGGCTGAGGAGAACTCAAATGATTAGCAACCCTAAGAAAGTTCTGAAATTGTAAGTCCTACAGTTTTCTGGTACCTTTTCTTTCCTTGGAAGTTGTTTTTATCTGACTTTATGGCATTTCAATTCATTCAAGCATAGATTGTTATTCAATCACATACTCAGGAAGTTCCCTATAAAGACTTCTATAACGTTTCTCTAGGTAGATAAATCTTATTGAGCATTCTGCCCCAAATTCTAGCTTCCTTGTTGTTCTTGAACTCTGTTGTCTGCCTTCTCAATTTGAGTTCTTTTTGAGTACCTGGTCCTGGCACCAAAAATTCCAGAATTAGGTTCAGAAAATACATATATATGCGAAGATAAGGTTCATTTCATTTGTTTTCCTTTTCTCAGGGATCGCAGTCCTCTTGTCCAATACCTAATATTTGTTTCCTATATTTTGTCCAGTTTTCTCGTTGTTTACAATGAGAGTAATTCTAGACCTTTCTGATCCCTCTTGACTGTTAGAAATCTCCCATAAGTACTTTAAATTGTTATCTGCAAATTCCAACATCTGGTTTTCCCACAGATCTATTTTTACTGCCAGATGTTTCTATTGATTATAAATAGCATTTTCTATTTCTTTACATATCTAGTGATTTATAAATTATTGTCAATAATTGTGATCACATTGTCCAGGTTCTGGATTCAGTACTTTTTTTCTGAATAATTTTGTTTTGTTCTATAAATCAGTTAAATTACCAGTAGATCACTTTCATCTTGTGATGGCTTGACTTGGTAAGCCATTTCCAAATTCCCCGTAGTCGTTGGGTCAATATTTTAGTCATGGGACATAATCTTTATGCCTAAAGTACAGTCATTCTGTGGTTTTAATGGAAACTCCAAGCCCCTTAGCTGGACTCAAACTCAGAATCCTTGGTGTTCCCTGCAATAGAATGCCACTAAAATCTCTGCTTAACTCTGTCGGCCTTCAAGTTATTATTTTCCTCTTGGAATCTTGGTCCTGAATAAGTACAGTTCATGAGTAAGCCAAAGATTTGAGAAGAGTTTTTTGTTTTGTTTTGTTTTGAGATGTGATCTCACTATGTTGCCCAGGCTGGACTTGAACTCCTGGCCTCAAGGGATCCTCCTGTCTCAGCCTTTTAGTAGCTAGAATTACAGATGCAGAGAATTTACCTATCAGTATGGAGGCTCCCCTACTGTGGTACCATCATATTTTAGATTTTCATCTGTTCTCCGTCTCCTCAGATCATTAAAACTGCACCCTTCCGTTGATTTTTATAATTTATGCAGAGTGTCATTGTTATTGCAAGGAAGGT
This sequence comes from Colobus angolensis palliatus, assembly GCF_000951035.1. Classification (NCBI taxonomy): domain Eukaryota; kingdom Metazoa; phylum Chordata; class Mammalia; order Primates; family Cercopithecidae; genus Colobus; species Colobus angolensis. The sequence goes on along the minus strand of NW_012113586.1, from coordinate 2,086,131 downwards.
TAGTCTGATACAAGTTACTTACAAGGTTAGTCTGATCAAGCTATAATTGTTATTGGCAGAGAGGTTAGTCTGATATAATACGCTACCATTACTTGAACCTGAAACCAGTTCTTATGCTTGACATACTTAGAAAATGGTATACTTCCAATGGATTTTAAATATGAATTTAAGTAAGTTAAATAGCAATTTTATTGCTTTGTATTTAATATTGGAAATACTTCATTCTTTCGAACTTAGATGTCTCTGTTGAAACCTAGCCATTGTCCTTCAAAACTCTTAATTTACTACCTCTTATACAAAATACACTCTGATTTTTAAAAAGTAATTCACCAGTCACTGATGAATGTTTTACGGACACTATTTTGTTCAAGCCCAACGACAGCCTAAAAAGGAAGTAGTATCTCAACCCTCATGTTGTAGCTGAAGGCAGCTTAGAGAGAAGAAATAATGTGGCCAGTATTACACAGCTTAGCAACTAAGAGATCTGGGATTTGAACCAAATATTCTGTATATACTCTTGGACATTATGCTACTGCCTCTTGGCATAATTCTCTAGCCAGAAGTAATTTCTCTTTTCTTTAAATTCCCTTAGCACATTAAATACTTTTAGCCATTAATCATACTGTTTCATTATTGAAGTTATGTTTTTATTCCACTGCAGGCCATATCTTATTTATGACTTTCCAAAAGAAATTGTAAAACAGACTTGGATTCAAATCCCACTCTCACTTACTGGTTGACACTGTACAAAACCATATAATCTCTCTCTCTCTCTGTTTTAAATAATAGAGTGAAAACTATACCATTACATATAAGTATTGTGAAAATTAAGTAAAGTAATGTACTCCTAGCAAGCATCACTAAGTGGCAGCTGGTATTGTTCAAGTTTCTTAGAGCCCTTAACTCATTGCTCAGTGCTTTCTCATGTAACATCTTATTAAATCACCACAACAACCATGAAGTCATTAGTATCTCCATTTTCCAGGAAATAAAACTGGTGCTTTATAGGGACAGTAGACTTTCAATAACTGTTTCTAACTGAATGACTCTTTGCATGGCCTTTAAATGCCTCTCCAGATGCATAGACTCTTTTACTAATAAAAAGCCCTGCCCACCTTCCCTGTTACATGGGGCCAAGGTGAAAGGTTGGGTATCAGCTCTCAAATCAATCTTTGAAAGTGAAAGCAGTTGACCCTTTGCCAGTATTCTCTGGTCTTATTGACTTCCCGCAGTGAAACCTCTATTTTGAAACAAGACTCCAGAGTCACCACTGGTTAAAAAGACAAAAATAATGTCATTAACTCTGTTTGTTTTGTTTGGGATAAAGTGTCCTGAACTCATAACAAATGTTCTCTTGTTAGCAAATGGAAAAGCGTAATTAAGACAGCTTTTCCACCACTTTTAATGAGCATCGAGCTTCCTCTCTACTTCTCTTTCTCAATTTTTTAATGAGATACCAATTTCCTCCTGTCCAGCATTCACTGATACTTTAAGCAATAAAACAGACAGCTTTAATTTTCATCTTAGTGTGAAGTTTTGGTACTAATTTATTCACCTGTGACCTGCGCCACACTCTTCTCATGCTAAAAGGCCTGTTAATCTTTAAAAATTAGCAAGGTGACTCAGACCAAAAAGTGAAAGAGAGAAGAAAAAAGAAATGAAAGAGAAAAAGTTAGGAAAAGAAAGAAGGCTTCTACTTAGGGTATTATGGAAACACTGATATTTTCATCTTGCTGCCTACAACTTCAGCATCCTCTGAAAACACAAGGCCGCAATGAAGACTTTTTTCCTGGGTTCCCCCAACTCCTCTTCGACTAGAATCCAAGTGTAATGCAGTCTGTCCAGACTGAGATGTTGGTTAGGGTCAGGCTGATGTAAATGGAGACCCTGCTGTGGGGCTAGGAGCAGCAGGCAGCCCCTGGAAGTGTAGCTGGTGAAGGGCAGAGAAAAGGGTTTTTTTAAAGGCAGAATCAGCTGACCCCAGCTGTTGTTTGCCATCTGGAGAGAGGCAGCCTTGGCAGATTTGGGCAGAAAACTGCTTATCTATGAAAATATATACATATTTTAAAACTTCAATAGCTCTTTAAAGACTTTCAGAAGTCTTGTGGTTGAGTATAAAGATAATTTAGATTTGCACTCAGCAAAAATCTGTACCTTTTTGTGTATATTTTGCTTGTCTTTATCCCATTCTTACAGTCATAGTTGTAGATCATATGCCTCTATTAAGTTAGGTAAACTATTTCTGACCGAAAATGCACTAACTTCCACCTTTATCTGTTATTGCATTTTTCTTTGTTTCTCTTCTGCCTTGACAGGCTCTTTTTTTTTTTTTTTTTTTTGAGATGGAGTCTCGCTGTGTTGCTCAGGCTGGAGTGCAGTGGCGGGATCTTGGCTCACTGCAAGCTCCGCCACCCAGGTTCACGGCATTCTCCTGCCTCAGCCTCCCAAGTAGCTGGGACTACAGGTGCCCGCCACCATGCCCAGCTAATTTTTTGTGTTTTTATAGAGATGGGGTTTCACCGTGTTAGCCAGGATGGTCTCGATCTCCTGACCTCGTGATCCGCCTGCCTTGGCCTCCCAAAGTGCTGGGATTACAGGCGTGAGTCACCATGCCCTGCTGACAGGCTCTTTAATCATCTTCACGATTATACTTCATATTTTAAAAACATAGTTATTAGATGTAATTCATATACTATGAAATTTTCTCATGCAAAGTATGTAATTCAATGGTTTTTAGGATATTCAGGGAGTTAAGCAAACTTCACCATAATCTAAGTTTAGAATATTTTCTTTACCCTAAAAGGAAACCCTGAGCCATTAGCAATCATTCCCTATTTCTCTCCTATCCCCATTCCCAGCTATAGGCAACTACTAATCTTCTGTTTGTCTCTATGTATTTGCCCATTCTGGACATTTCATATAAATTGAATGATATGATATGTGGTATTTTGTCAGTGGCTTCTTTCAATTGGCACATTGTTTTCAAGGTTTATCCATGTTGTAGCATGTATCAGTACCTCATTCCATTTTATGATTGAAAACTGTTCCATTATATGGATATATCACATTTATTTGTTATCCATTCATCAGTTGTTAGACATTTGTTTTTTTCTTTTTTCATTTTTTTGACTATTACAAATAAAGGTGTTAAGAAAATTCAGGTTTTTGTGTGGAACATTCAGTAGTAGACCTAGGTTCTTTGGTAGGTCTATACTTCATATTTTAAACTTGGAAAAAGTACTTTTTCCACTTTACATTTTCACCATGAATGTATGAAAGTTTCAATTTCCTCATATCTTGTTTGACACTTGTGAGTACCTGTCTTTGTGGTCATAGTTATCTTAGTGGGTGTGAGGTAGTATCTCATGGAGGCTTTGGTTTGTGTTTCCCTAGTGGCTAATGATGTTGAGCATTTCTTAATATGATCATTGGTTATCTGTATATGTTCTTTGGATAGGTGCTTATTCAAATCAATTACCCATTTTTTAATTGAGTCGTCTTATTATTATTAAGTTGTGAGTGCTCATTATGTTTTCTGTACATCAGTCTCTTATCAGATATGTGAGTTGCAAATATTTTTTCCCATTTTGTCAGTTGTCTTTCCACTTTTTTGATGGCATCATTTGCAGAACAAAAGTTTTCAATTTTTATGAAGTTTAATGTATGTATTTTTCATTTTGTTGCCTTTCTACAGCCTAATCCAGGGATATAGAGATTTATCCTTATGCTTTTCTCTAAGGATTTTGCAGTTTTAAATTTTAAATTTAGGTATCTCACCCATTTTGAGTTCATTTTTATGTATATTGCTAGGAAGGTATCCAACTTCATTCTTTTGCATGTCAAAATCCAGTTGTCCCCGTGTTATTTGTTGAAAAGATTAGTCTTTCTTCATTGGATTATCTTGGTGCTCTTGTTGAAAATTAATTGATTATAAGTAGAAAGGTTTATTTCTGGGCTCTCAGTTCTATTCCATTGACCTAGACATCCATCCTTATGCCAGTAACACAGAGTCCTGATTACTGCAACTGAGTAAAATTTTGAAATCAGAAAGTGTGGGTCCTTCAACTTTTCTATGCTTTTTCTAGTTTTACTATTCTGGAATGTTTGAATTTTCATATGAATTTTACGTTCTGATTGCCATTTTTTGCAGAAAAAAAAAAAGGGAGTGGAAATTTTGACAGCGATTACACTTAAGTCTGTAGATCAATTTATGGAGTATTAACATTTTAACAATATTAGGTTTTCCAATCCATGAACATAGGATGTCTTTTAGCTTATTTAAATATTTTAAAATGTATTAAGTGATGTTTTGTAATTCTGAGTATATATTTTATACTTCTTCCTTTAAATTTTTTCCTAGGTATTTTTTGTTTTATGAAAATGATTTTATTATTCTCAATATTGCCTTCTACATGATTTTTATTTTTTTAAAAAAAACCTTTTATTTTAGATACAGGGCTACAAGTGCAGGTTTGTTACATGACAATATCGTATGATGCTGAAGTTTTGGGTATAGATCCCATCACCCAGGTAGTGAACACAGTATCCAATAGGTAGTTTTTCATCCAACACCCACCTCCCTCCCTCCTCTCTCTAGGAGTTGACAGTGTCTATTTTTCCCATATTTATGTCCATATGTGCTCAATGTTTCGCTCCCACTTATAAGCGAGAACATATGATATTTGGTTTTCTCTTCTTGCATCAATTTGCTTAGGATTATGGCCTCCAACTGGATCTATCTTATTGCAAAGGTCATGATTTCCTTCCTTTTTATGGCTGCATAGTATTTCATGGTATATATATGTATCACATTTTAAAAATCCAATCTACCATTGATGGGCATCTGGGTTGATTCCATGCCTTTGCTGCTGTGAATAGCACACTGATGAACATACAAGTGCATGTGTGTTTTTGGTAGAATGGTTTATTTTACTTTGGGTATATACCCAGGAATGAGATTGCTGGGTCAAATGGTAACTCTGTTTTATGTTCTTTGAGAAATCTCCAGACTGCTTTCTATAGTAGCCGACTAATTTACATTCCCACCAACAGTGTATAAGCATTCCCTCTTTTCCACAGCCTTGCTATCATCTGTTGTGTTTTGACTTTTTATGATAGCCATTCTGACTGGTGTGAGATGGCATCTCATTGAGGTTTTGATTTTTTTCATATATTTGTGCATATGGATGCTGATCAGTTTTTCATATGTTTGTTGGCTGCTTATATGTGTTCTTTTGAGAAGTATCTATTCATATTTTTTGCCCATTTTTTAGTGGGGTTATTTGTTTTTTGCTTGTTGATTTGTTTAGGTTCCCTATAGATACTGGATATTAGGCCCTTGTCAGATACACAGTTTGTGGTATCTTCTCCATTTTTTAGGTTGTCTGTTTACTATGTTAATAGTTTCTTTTGCTGTGTAGAAGCTCTTTAGTTTAATTAGGTTCCACTTGTGTATTTCTGTTTATATTGCAATTGCTTTTGGATACTTAGCCAAAAATTCTTTGCAAAAGCCAATGTTGAGAAAAGTATATCATAGGTCGTCTTCCAGAATTTTTATAGTTTGAGGTCTTAATTTAAATATTTAATCCATTTTGAGTTACTTTTTCTGTACAGTGAAAGGTAGAAGTCCAGCTTCAGTCTTCAGCTTATCATTAGCCAGTTATCCTAGCACCATTTATTAAATAGAATGTCCTTGCCCCATTTACTTTTTTTACATTACTGTAAATAAAATTGTTTTCTTATTTTTATTTTTGGCTTGTTCATTGCTTACCTATAGAAATACAATTGAGTTTTGTATAATGATCTAGTATTCTTCAGCCTTGCTGAGCTTATTTCTTAGTTCTAAGAGTTTCTTTAGTGAAATCATAGGGTTTTCTATACAAGATCCTATCATCTACAAATAGAGATAGCTTTACTTTCTCCTATCTAATCTAGATTTTCTTTCTCTTTTGTTCTTTCTTTATTCTTTCTTTCTTTCTTTTTCTTTTCCTTCCTTCCTTTCTCCTTCTTTCTTTCTCTTTCTTTCTCTCTCTTTCTTTTCTTTCTTTCCCTCCCTGCCTCCCTCTCCTTCCTACCTTCCTCCCTCTCCTTCCTTCCTCCCTTTCCTTCTTTCTTTCTTTCTTTCTTTGTTTCTTTGTTTCTTTCTTTCTTTCTTTCTTTCTTTCTTTCTTTCTTTCTTTCTTTGTTTCTTTCTTTCTTTCTTTCTTTCTCTTTCCCTCCTTCTTTCCTTCCTTCTTTCTTCTTTCTTTCTTTCTTTCTTTCTTTCTTTCTTTCTTTCTTTCTTTCTTTCTTTCTTTCTCTCTTTCTTTCTTCTTTCTTTTGTCTTCCTTCCTCCCTCCCTTTCTTTCTTTCTTTCTTTCTTTCTTTCTTTCTTTCTTTCTTTCTTTCTTTCTTTCTTTCTTTCTTTC
>NW_012113586.1:2053106-2079674 GCF_000951035.1 Colobus angolensis palliatus | reverse complement strand
TCTTTCTTTCTTTCTTTCTTTCTTTCTTTCTTTCTTTCTTTCTTTCTTTCTTTCTTTCTTTCTTTCTCTTTCTTTTTTTCTTCTTTTTCCTCTCTCCCTTTCCTTTCCTTTCCTTATTTTTTCTTCCTCCTAATTACTGTAGCTGAACACCCAGTACTACAATACCATTTGAATACTGAACAGATGTAATTACATAGAGGTATTGAATAGAGCTAATGAGAGCAGGCATCTTGTCTTTTTCTTGCTCTAGTTATGCATTTTTTATATAATACTCCTCATCATATTGAAGAAGTTCCCTTCTGTTCTTAGTTTGTTGAGAATTTTATAACATAAGGTGTTGAATTTTGTCACATAAATTTTCTGCATCTGTTGAGTTGACCACGTGGTTTTCATCACTTCTTTCCATTAATATGGTGTATTGCATCAATTTATTTTTGTATGTTGATCACCCTTGCATTCCTGGAATAAATCATTGTGAAATTATCTTGTTTTAATGGATACTGGATTTGGTTTGCTAGTATTTTGTTATGGATATTTGAATTTATATTCATAATGGATACTGGTCTAGAGTTTTACTTTCTTGTGGTATCTTTGCCTGGTTTTAGTGTCAGAATAATACTGGCTTCATAAAGTGAGTTGATAAATATTCTCTCCTTTTCTGTTTTGGGAGAGTTTGTGAAGGATTGTGTCTTAGTCTGTTTTTTGTTGCTATAATAGAATAGCACAGACTTTATAAAGAAAAGAAATTTATTTCTCACAGCTCTGGAACATGGGATGTCAAATATCTAGGTGTTGGCACCTGACAAAGGCCTTCTCGCTGCATTACACCAAGGCAGAAGGTGAGAGAAAGAGCAGGAGAAAAAGCAAGGAATCAAACTCACAGACTCAAGTGTTTTTATAACTGACACTAATCCATTTGTGAGGACAGAGCCTTCATGACAAACTCAACACCTCCCACTGAGTTGAGAGAGAGGCCACATATCTCAACACTGTTATATTAGAGATTAAGTTTGTAACACTCTTTTGGGGGAGGAGACACATTCAAACCATAGCAGGGTACTAATTCTTCTTTAAATGTTTGGTTTAATTCACTATTGCAATGAATCTGGAACTAGGCTTTGCTTTGTCAAACGTTTTAAAATTATTAATGAGATCGCTTCACTTTCTGTTGGTCTATCCATATTTTCTATTTCTTCCTGAGTCAGTTTTGGTGATTTATGTTTCTCAGAATTCTCAATTTTCTCTAAGTTATATATTTGTTCATGGTATTCTCTAATGTGCCTTTTTATTTATTTAAGGCTGGTAGTCATGTCTTTTCTTTCATTTCTGATTTTAGTAATTGGATTATTCTCTCTTTTCTTTTTCAGCTTAGCTAAGGACTTTTCAATTTTGTCAACCTTTTGAAAGAACCAACTTTGTATTGTTGATTTTTCTCTATTTTTTATATTATGTATAATTATTTACTTTTAATGTTAGTACTTTTCAGTTTAAAGCACACATTCACATCTAGCCACTTCCAACTTCTTCCACGAGACCAAGAGATTGTCCTTATTTCAAACGTCTTCCTTAAACTGTCTCTTCATTGATATCCTGTACCCCAAGTCACCCAGGTTGGTGTCACTTGAATAAATGTGGGTTATAGTGGCAACTATGTCCTATTACTTATCAGTCTCTCAAACCAACTACACAGCTTATCAGCACTGAATGAAAGAGAAAGAAGAACTAAGAAGGAAGTGGGAAAGACAGAATCTAAATCTTGAAAGGACTGTCAGGGCTATGTATCTCTTCCGTTTTCAATGAACTGTGCTTCATGACTTTCAGAATTGCTTTCTCTATCTTGTTTCTTAACTTTGTACATGAAATCATGTGTTTGATGAACTAATTATACTATTGTTCAATACTGAGGTTACCAAATACTTGGCATACTAATATGGTTTGGCTCTCTTTCTTCACCCAAATCTCATGTTGAATTATGATCCCAGTGTTGGAGGTGAGGCCTGGTGGGAGGTGATTGGAGCATGAAGGTGGTTTCTAGTGGTTTAGCACCATCCCCCTAGTGCTGTCTCATGATAGGGTTCTCACAAGACCTAATTGTTTAAAAGTGTGCAGCACCTCCCACTTTGCTCTCTTTCTTTTGCCAGCCATGTGAAGATAGTCCTGCTTCCCCTTCACCTTCTGCCATGATTGTAAGTTTTCTGAGGTTTCCTCACCCATGCCTCCTGTACAGCCTGTAGAACTGTGAGTCAATTAAATTTCTTTTTTATAAATTACCTAATCTCACGTAGTTCTTTATAACAATGCAAGAATGAACTAATATGGAAAACTGGTACCAGAGAAATGGGGCATTGCTATAAAGATACCTGAAAATGTGGAAGCAGCTTTGGAACTGGGTAATGGGCAGAGATTGGAACAGTTTGGAGGGCTCAGAAGAAGACAGGGAGATGAGGGAGAGTTTGAAACTTCCTAGAGACTTGTTGAATGGTTATGACCAAAATGCTGATAGTGATATGGACAACGAAATCCAGACTGAGGAGGTCTCAAATAGAAATGAGAAACTTATCGGGAACGGGAGCAAGATCCCTCTTCTATGCTTTAGCAAAGGGACTAGCAGCACTGTGGCCCTGCTACTGAGATCTGTGGATCTTTGAACTTGAGAGCAATGACTTAATGTATCTGGTGGGAGAAAATTTAAAGGAGCAAAGCATTCAAGATGTGGCCTGGCTGCTTTTAACAGTGTATGCTGATATGTTTGCACAAAGAGATTTTCTGAAACTGGAACTTATGTTTAAAAAGGAAGCAGAGCATAAAAGATTGGAAAATTTTGCAGCCTGACCATGTAATAGAAAATGAAAACCTATTTTTCTGAGGAGTAATTCAAGCCTGCTGCAGAAATTTGCATAAGTGAAAAGGAGCCAAATATTAATAGCCAAGACAATGAAAAAAATGCTTCCAAGGCATTTCAGAGACCTTTGTGGCAGTTCCTCCCATCACAGGCCTGGAGACCTAGGAGAAAGAAAGTGGTTTCATGGGTCAGAATTAGGGCCCCACTTCTCTGTACAGCCTTGGGATATGCCACCTTATTTCCCAGCCACACCAGTTCCATCCGTGACTAAAAGGGACCAAGGTACAGCTCAGACTGTTGCTTCAGAGGGTGCAAGCCCCAAGCCTTGGCAGCCTCCACATAGTATTAAGCTTATGGGTGTGCAGAAGGCAAGAATTGAAGCTTGGGGGGCTTCCACCTAAATTTCAAAAAATGTATGAAAATGCCTGTTGTCCAGGCAGATATTTGCTGCAGGGGCAGAGCCCTCATGGAGAATTTCTACAAGGGCATTACAGAGGGAAAATGTAGGGTTGTAGCCCACACAGAGGGGCACTGCATTCGTTCATTTTCACACTGCTGATAAAGACATACCTGAGATGGGACAATTTACAAAAGAAAGAGGTTTAATGGGCTTATAGTTCCACGTGGCTGGGGAAGCCTCACAATCATGGTTGAAGGCAAGGAGGAGTAAGTCACATCTTATGTGGATGGCAGCAGGCAAAGAGAGAGAGTTTGTTCAGGAAAACTCCTATTTTTTAAACTATCAGATCTTGTGAGACTCATTCCCCATCATGAGAATAGCACAGGGAAGACCCACCCTCATAATTCAATCACCTCCTACTGGGTTCCTCCCCTGACATGTGCGAATTGTGGGAGTTAAAATTCAAGGTAAGATTCGGGTGGAGGCAGAGCCAAACCATATCATTCTGCTCCTGGCACCTTGCAAATCTCATATCCTCACATTCCAAAACCAATCATCTCTTCCCAACAGTCCCCCAGAGTCTTAATTCATTTTAATATTAACTCAGAGTCCAATGTCTCATGTGAGACAAAGCAAGTCCCTTCTGCCTTTGAGCGTGTAAAATCAAAAGCAAATTGGTTACTTCTTAGATACAATAGGGGTATAGGCATTGGGAAAATACTGTCATTCCAAAAGGAAGAAATTGGATAAAACAAAGGGGCTACGGGCCCCATGCAAGTCCAAAATCCAGCAGGGCAGTAAAATCTTAAAGCTCCAAAATGATCTCCTTTGACTCCATGTCTCACATCCTGGTCGTGCTGATGCAAGAGTTGGGTTCCTACGGTCTTTGGCAGCTCCACCCCTGTGGCATTGCAGGGCACAACCTTCCTCCTAGCTGCTTTCACAGACTGGCGTTGAGTGTCTGTGGCATTTCCAGGCACACTGTGTAAGCTGTCAGTGGATCTACCATTCTGGGGTCTGGAGGACGGTGGCCCTCTTCTCACAGCTCCACTAGGGAGTGCCACAGTAGAGAATCTGTGTGGGGACTCCAATCTCATATTTCTCTTTTGCACTGACCTAGCAGAGGTTCTCCATGAGAGCCCTGCTCCTGCAGCAAACTTATTCCTGGATATCCAGACATTTCTATACATCTTCTGAAATCTAGGCAGAGGTTCCCAAACCCCAATTTTTGACTTCTGTGTGCCTGCAGGCTCAATGCCACGTGGAAGCTGCCAAGATTTGGGGCTTGCATACTTTGAAACTATGAACCAAGCTGTACCTTGGTCCCTTTTAGCAATGACTGGAGGGGCTGAGATGCAGGGCACAAAGTCCCTAGGCTGAACACACCACAGGGACCCTGGGCCTGGCCCACAAAACAATTTGTTCCTACTAGGCTTCTGGGTCTGTGATGGGAATGGTTGCCATGAAGACCTATGACATGCTCTGGACACATTTTACCCATTGTATTTGGGGTTAACATTTGACTCCTTGTTATTTACGCAAATTTCCACAGCCAGCTTGAATTTCTCCTCAGAAAATAAGTTTTCCTTTTCTCCTATATCGTCAGACTGCAAATTTCCTGAACTTTAATGCTCTGTTTTCCTTTTAAAATGGAATCTTTTTTAACAGCACCCAAGTCACCTCTTGAATGCTTTGCTGCTTAGAAATTTCTTCTGCCAGATACCCTAAATAATCTCTCTCAAGTTCAAAGTTTCACAAATCTCTAGGGCAGGGGCAAAATGCCACCAGCCTCTTTGCTAAAACATAACAAGAGCTACCTTTGCTCCAATTCCCAACAAGTTCCTCATCTCCATCTAAGACCACCTCAGCCTAGACCTTATTGTTCATATCACTATCAGCATTTTTGTCAAAGCCATTCAACAAATCACTAGGAAGTTCCAAATGCCCACATTTTATTGTCTTCTTCTGAGCTCTCTGAACTGTTACAACCTCTGCCTGTCACCCATTTCCAAAGTCACTTACACATTTTTGGGTATCTTTCTAGTAGCGCCCCACTCCTGGTACCAGTTTACTGTATTAGTCCATTTTCATGCTGCTGATAAATTCATACCTGAGACTGGGCAATTTACAAAACAAAGAGGTTTAATGGACTTAGTGTTCCACATGGCTGTGGAAGTCTCACAGTCATGGGGGAAAGCAAAGGGGAGCAAGTCACGTCTTACATGGATGGCAGCAGGCAAAGAGATAGAGCTTGTGCAGGAAAATTCCCATTTTTAAAACTATCAGATCTTGTGAGACTTATTGCCTTCAATCATGAGAATAGCTCAGGAAAGACCCACTCCCGTAATTCAATCACCACCCACTGGTTTCCTCCCATAACACATGGGATCTGTGAGAGTTACAATTCAAGATGATATTTTGGTAGGGAAACAGCCAAACCACATCAGGCACTGTGCAGTGGAGCTGTGAGAAGAGGGCCACCATCTTCCAGACCCCCGAATGATAATTCACTGGCAGCTTGCACTGTGTACCTGAATAAGCCACAGGCACTCAACTCCAGCCTGTGAAAGTAGCCCTGGGAGCTGTACCCTGCAGAGCCACAGGGACAGAACTTCCCAAGGCCTTGGGGGTCCACCCCTTGCATCAGCATGCCCTGGATATACATGCAGTCAAAGGATATTATTTTAGAGCTTTAAGGTTTAATGACTGCCCTGCTGGGTTTAGGACTTGCATGGGACCTGTGGCCCCTTTGTTTTGACCAATTTCTCCCTTTCAGAATGTGAGTATTTACCCAATGCCTGTGCCCCTATTGTATCTTAGAAGCAACTAAGTTGTTTTTGACTTTAGAGGCTCAAAGGCAGAAGGGACTTGCCTTGTCTCAGATGAGACTTTGGACTTAGACTTTTGAGTTAATGCTGGAATGAGTTAAGACTTTGAGGGATTGTTGGGAAGGCATGACTGTGTTTTGAAATGTGAGAAGGACATGAGATTTGGGAGGGGCTGAGGGTAAAATGATCTGGTTTTGCTCTGTGTCCCCACCCAAATCTCATGTTGAATTGTGATCTCTAGTGTTGGAGGTGGGACCTGGTGGGAGGTGACTGGATCATGGGGGTGGTTTCTAATGGTTTAGCGCCATTCCCCTAGTGCTGTTTCGTAATAGCATTCCCATGAGATCTGGTTGTTTAAAAGTGTGTAGCAGTCCCCCTTTGCTTTCTCTCTGGTGATAACCATATGAAGTGTGCCTGCTTACCTTTTGCTTTCAATGATTGTTAGTTTCCTGAGACCCCCTCAGAAGCCAGAAGCCTATAGACACCTGGCTATAAAACTTCTATTCTTTATAAATTACAGTTTTTATAATAATATAACATAGGCTCTATTCTTTATAAATTAAATCTCTCTTCTTTATAAATAAATTACCCAGTCTCATGTATATCTTTATAGCCATGCGAGAATAGACCAATACACATATATACCATGGCCTCTCTGTCCCTTGCCCGTGGCAGACATAACCAATCTATGCTAAGCTCTGATGTGGCTTTATAATTCTTAAAACAAGACTCCACATAAATATTACTAACATCCATGACTCAGCAATTGCAGACCGAGACATTTATATAACATAAATACATACATGTGCTAACCAAAGATGTGTATTAGAACTTTCAAATCAACATTATTTATAGTATTTCAAAACAAAAAACTATAAAATACTCATCATTAGTAGATTAGATAAATAAATACAGTAAGTATCTTTACACGATGGGGTGCTATACAGCAATGAGAATAAACACTCTACATCTGCATTGAAAAATACAAGTGATGCTTACAAATGTAACATTAATATAAAGAAGCTAAATATGAAAAGTATACACTGTGGGGTCCCATGTATATATAGTTTAAGAACAGGCAAAATTTATCTTTGTCATTATAAGTTAAGGTAATAGTTAGCTTTGGGAACAGGCTAGAAGTAATTGTGAATATGGTCACTAATGGACAGGTAATGTTCTCTTTCTTGATCTGAAGCTCAGTACCACCCAAAGGGTCCTGAATTTGTGAAAAATTCCTAGCCTGTAGTCTTATGATATATTGTTTGAATATTTCAGTTCAATAATACATTTTTAAGTTTACCTTACTTGCCCCTACAAGGAGACTCCCTAAGACTCTGAAACATGTTTCTGTTTCATTGAAACTCTCCTGGATTTAGGGCAGTGATAGAAGCATAACAGAAACATGTTTGCTATGCTCTTCATTCCTTTCCTACATTTCAATATTCCAGTCCTGCTGAAATCTGACTTCTTTGAGCATTTAATTCTGTAATTACCTTCTATCAACAGGGCCAATATTCCTAGCAAACTCCAACCCAGGCTTATTCCACAGTGTTCATCACATTTTGGTTCCCATTTATGATACCTTGACTTCTTCCCTCTGCTGCCAGACCATGACAAACCGTGGGATTAGGTCTATTCACTGACAATCTGGGTTGGACTAACTAACTTAGAATACATGAAATAAAGAAATTTATTGACACAGGAGCTTGTGGTATACCTATAAATTATACCAGTCACATGCTGTTCAGTCCTAAAACGGAAAACTCTTAAGAACTCTCAAATACTACAGGTATTTCCTTCTGCATGAGAGGGAGGGCCACTGAATATCTTTTGTACTGGGGCTTCCACATCTATGAGGGATATGGATTATCTCAGAGGCTGATATAAGTATATTTAAGTTTAGACCAAGCTCTCAGAGGTCAGCTGGATCAGGGAACATAGACTGAATTATGTTGCAGTGACAAACAACTCTCAAATATCATTTACTTATAACAAACATTTATTTCTTGCTCAAGCTATATCCACTGCAGGTCAACTATGGCCCTGCTCCACTTCATCTTCTTTCCAGGATTCAGACTAAAGGAAAAATACTTTTCAGGATTATTTCTCATCTTGTGGCAAAGAGAAAAGAGAATATTGTGTGATGCCTTTTAAACTTTATGATAAGAAGTGGCACATATCACTTCTGCTCATACTTAATTGGCTAAAGCAAGCAACATAGTGAAACCTAGCACCAACAATGCTATCATCCTTTCACATGAAGAAACACTGAGTATTTATAACAATAACAATCTACCATGATAGTGAGGCTGAAAGAAAGATGGGATGTGGTCTCTTTCCCTAGTAATTTATAAACAATTGGGGACAATAATTTATACTCCATATTCTTCTGCTTACAATGTAATCTCTGATATTTTTAGCCTGAACACTTAGGGCAGAGGAAAACATAGATGTTAGTCCATATAAACCATCCTTGCTGCAACATTTTCTTGACTTTTAAGAATCTTCCCTCCCATACCCCCATAATGTAGACAGATGGAGGCAAGTGTCTTCCTTGAAGTGTCTGGTTGATGAGAATGGAGAGTAGAGCCTGGGATGTGTTCAAAGATGGGCTTAGATTCACTTATGGAGCCATCTCATCAAGCACAGGTATGCTGTCTGAAGATTAAGAACGATAATAGAAGACAGATCCCTGCTAGGCTCATTCTGCACTCCTTCCTGAGGTTAGTGGAAAATGAGACAATTGCCACTTTCTGAAAAAGTCTAAATGTTTCCTTTGGAAAAAGATACTGAAGCTCTTTCCTAATCCTTAACAAGCCTGGACAAAAAGGCTACAAAATATTATCCTTGAAAAACTTCAACAGAATGGCCACACATGCTCCCTAGGTCAGAGTCCCCTGGCCTGCCATAAGAGAACAATCCTGGAGTATCCTCCAGGGAGTGCCTGTGGAATGTGGATCACTGGGCAGTTAACACTGGGCAGTTTCAGCACACGGGACTTGTGATTGGTCCAAGTGGATGAACTGAGCTACTATTGTCCCAACTAAACAGATTAGGCTTTACCCAAAGCTGCAGAAACAGCCAGGTGTCTATGCTGAAGGATGCTGAGTGAATCAGTTAGGTATCATTTTCCCTTTAATTCCAACACAAGGAAGGTCTGTTACTCCCAGTCACTGTGAAAGGGAACTAGAGGGTGGGGCTTAAAAAGGAAAAAAGGAGGCAACACAGTACAAAGCCCATCCTTAAATTCCTCTGAAAGGAGGGTGGCAAATGAGGAGATGAGGAGGAGTGGGGGAAATTACAAAAACAAATATGTGCCCCAGATCCATCTGGAAGCCAGATACTCAGTGTGTGGGCAAAAAACTCTCTTCTGTTCCAGGTGCTGTCTCTGGTGGCTGTGTGGCTTAGTCTACCCCTCCCTCTCACCAAACCACAGGGAAGTCCTACTCCTCTGCAACTCCCCCAAGACACATTGCTTAATGTCTGAAAATACAGTTTTGCTAAAACTAACTGATGAAATTATTTTTCCCAACTATGGTTTTATTACCAAGGCTATAAATCATATAATCATTAGTTGTGCAACTTGAATGGACTTTAGAGTAGCAATAATAGAAAGAGATAATGGACAGATGTAGATTTCAATTCTGACTCCCATTCATGAGCTAAGTAAATAAGTTATTTAATTTCTCCAAAACTCCGTTTTTCTAATTTGTGAAGTAGTGATGAAAATGATATCGCCCTTATCCTGTAACCAGTCTTTATTCATACATCCATCCGTTCATTTAAGTAATACATCATTTCCATGTTTACTGTGTAGAAGACACCTGATATGGTAATGGTTTGGCTGTGTCCCCACCCAAATCTCATCTGGAATGGTAGTTCCCATAATCCCTGTGTGTCATGGGAGGGACCCAGTGGGAGATAATTGAATCCTAGGGGCAGTTACCTCCATGCTGTTCTCAGGCTACTGAGTAAGTTCTCATGAGATCTGAGGGTCTTGCAAGGAGCTTTTCCCCTTTTGCTTAGCACTTTTCATTCTTCTCTGTCCTGCCACCATGTGAAGAAGGGTGTATTGCTTCCCCTTCCATCATGATTGTAAGTTTCTCGAAGCCTCCCCAGCCAGGCAGAATTGTGAGTCAATTAAAACTGTTTCCGTTATAAAATACCCTGTCTCCAGTATTTCTTCTAAGCAGCATAAGAACAAACTAATGAAACATCATGCTAAGAGGTGGGTGTATGGTAGAGAATCGTTCCGACATGGTTATTTACCTGACAGAATTTATAGCCTCTCTGCTGGGAAGGTCAGACATCAATAATCATGCAAATAAATATAATTGATTTTGTGAAGGGATAAATGAAGTAAAAAGTATTTCTGAGGTAGTATCAGGCTGAGATATGAAGGATGAGTGGGAATTAGAGGAGCAAAGAAAAGGAGAGTGGCAATGGGGTAGGATCATGTATCGGGCAAAGGGAACAATCCCTTTGGTGGTACTAAAGAATGACTGAGTTTAGTTTGCTGCTCAGATACTTGGAGTTTGCTGCTAAGATATTTGGATTAAACAACCATTTGGTATGGGTCAAACTTAGAGTAATCATATTGAACACGTGGATTTCCTTAAAGCAGACTGGCAGGAAAAAGAAGTTAAGTGAATGAAAAGATTATTCTAAATTAATCAGAGAAAACAAAGTGCATTAGTGGAAAAAAAAAGAATGACTAAGTTTCCAGAAACAAAAGATCAGTAAAAAAGACACGAACAAAATGAAAAATACCACCACTAGGTAAGACTGAACAAGCCTATCCAGATCACACAGAACAGTGTGGATCTCTTCATGGATTTTACACTTTATCTTAACGTGAAATGGGACACCAAAAAAGGGCTATAAGATGGGGAGCAACTATTAAACAGGGGATGTGTATAAAATACCACTTTCTTAAAAGGTGTTTAATAAAGTTTGTGTGTGTATGATAAAACACACAAATACTCCAACCTCTTCATTTTTAAGATGTGGAATCATAAAACTAAGCATATGGTTTCAGAATGTCCAAAGAGATTAAGAACATAATACTGAGTTCTAAACAAAATTTTCATTTAGTTGGATTGATTTTAAATAAGGAATCTATTGGGATTTGAATAATTGATAGTGTTTAGGAAATGATTATCTATTTGACTTTGCATCTAGAAATATTTTATTTTGAATGGACCAGGGGTCATGGCATTAGATATATGAAGAAAATATAATCCTTGCACAAAGCATTGTTGTGTAGGCAGACTACCAGATAAAATGCAGATGCCAAGTTAAATTTGAATTTTAGACAAACATCAATCTTTTAGTATAAGTATGGCTCAAATATTTCATAGAACATACTTATACAAAAAATTGTTTGGTGTTCATCTAAAATTCAAATTTATCTGGGCATGCTTTATTTTTATTTGCTAAAGCTGGTAAATCTATTATTATAAAGAATGATAGTCACACACTCATAATAATGTTTGTCTGTTTGTTTGTTTGAGACATGGTCTTGCTTTGTCACCCAGGCTGGAGTGTAGTGGTGTGATCACGGCTCACTGTAGCCTCAATCTTCTGAGCTCAAGGAATCCTCTGACCTCAGCCTTCTGAGTAGCCGGGACTACAGGTTTGTGCCATCACACCCAGCTAACTTTCTATTTTTTGTAGAGACAGGGTCTCACTAAATTGCCAGGCTAGTCTTGGACTCCATGGCTCAAGCAATCCTGCCTCAGCCTCCCAAAGGGTTGGGATTCCAGGCATGAGCCACATAATAATATTATTTGTTGGTTTTCAACTTTTAGGATTGCTTTATTGGTGTAACACTAAATACTTAATGTTACAGATCAGAATATAAATTTTAACAACTTTTCAATATAAAAGTCATAAATGACAGATGGGAAATAAACAGGTGTAAGGAAAGGTAGAGAATTGGATGTCCATCTTCAGTGGAGGCGAGTTGAGATATTGCTAAAAGTTGATGGACAGTATGTGATTCATCTAGTCTAGTATTCTTTTTGCCAGAAAAGTTCTAAGAGATGGTGTTATCATATCAAACTTAAGGCACAGATGTCTTTTTGCTCCAGAGTGATCTTTTGTTCTATTGCCTGATTTTTTCCCAAAAACTTTCAGTGTAGTCTGTACTACCTTAGGAAATGAGGAGCACCTCCAACTTTATTAACTCTTATATAAAGCAACTCATTAAAAGTCATCTTTATCCAATACAATTGGAAATGTTATTCTGGTAATAAAAAGCTAGTTTAAGTGGGAAATCATAAAAATGATACATAAGAACTTCATGTAACTTATTTTAATTTTTAAAATATAAAGGAGCATTTATATGCCAATCTTTTGATGTGGGGCCAAGACGTTTTCACTGAATATGGGTCCCTGAGTATGAGTTCTGTGTCATCATAAAGTGGCATCTCTCATTTCCATTATTTCCATTGAGTTTCTATAAAATATAGTGAGAATTTGAGGATACTTTAATCTGAGGGGAGTAGCCTTCTGTGTTTTTATAAAAATTTCCCCCATCTTCCACAGTCTTGCCCTCAGCAATTTTTTTATGACTTACTTTTACTGATTATTTTCTAAGCACTTAACGTAATTTCTTGGTGAAAACAATAAAAATATATTTTATATGTATATTCCATTGAGTTTAATTCTATTTCATCACATTATATGATTATATAACCAGAAAGACAGGGACATGCTATTGTAGTAGCATAAAATGTCTACTTCTTGATTTCTCAACTGAGGAAAAATTCACATTCTGCCTCATATGTTCACCCCAAAACTACAACATAAGTTGTCAAGGAATTTAGGCAATTAAGTCTTCTTATAAGCCAAACTACTGGGAGGCAGGAAACTAGGTTAAACAATTCTGAAGGCTAATTTCACTCAAAATTTGTATCATAATAGGTATATAATTCTTGATATCATTCTTCATTTTCTTAAAATGTGAGATTTTTGATCCTCCTAAAATTGTTTTGTTTCCATGGAAGGGTTTTATATTTCTCTTTTACCTAATTGTTTTTTCTTTACTTTTCCCTTGAGGATGGGCAAGTGGGGGAAAAGGGATAATATGTTTACTGAGCAGACTAAGAAAGCTCCTTGGGAGATAAGTGGCAGGTTATATTGGGGCTAAGTCCTAAGATAATTTATTATATTCTCAAACCCTGAACAAATCCATTTTACCGAAAGTGTAATGGAATTTTCTAGGCTATATCCAGCCGTAATGCTCCAATAGAGACATAATCACATTAATGGAAATGTATTTCTATTTAGTTTTTCTTCACAGAATTACTATAATCCAAGCTTCATCCTTCTTAATCAAGAAGGTCCACAGCATGAACCTTCTTATTGCATTTAGTATTAAATTTGGTTTCATATACCAGGTTATAGTCCTAATTTCACTTATCTATAAATATCAAATTGTTAATTAATTCCCAGAACCGAAGGTTAAATTGAGCTGTTTTCCTGATGACTAATTTTCAGTAAAGCCAGAATTTTGAAAGTAACCCCCCCCTTTTTTTTTTCAAGTTTCTTATATGGGTTTTCTGTTCTTAAATGTTTCTTTATAACGAGAAAAGAGATTCATTGTTGGAATGATGGATTTTGCTTTTTGTTAAAAAAGACAGAGTGCTCAGGGTGGGGTCTGGCCATTTCCTGCCCCGAAACACAACTGTAAAGATCAGTCCGGTTAAAGGCCTAAACAACCTGACAAGATCACTTTAACCACAACAGCAAATAAAGGTGATTCCCAACAGGGGGTTTAGGGAAAGGTGGCTGGGTCTAATTCTCCCTTAATGAACAGTCGGTTTCTCCTACTGGTAACACTACCTCAACAGAGGAGCCCTCAGAGCAGCCCAGGACTCTCTTCAGGAAAGTATATTTCCTTGGCTAAAATAAATGAATTTTAGAACGGCCTTAAAGGGCTCCAAGTCTGTTGAAATCTTACTCTTCCTTAAAGGTCCAGATTAAAGACTACCTCCTTTCTCACTGAACACGTCTGAACTGACTTTCCTTTACTGAGATCCCATTGTATTTTTTGTTTATTTGTTTGTTTGTTTGTTTGAGACAGAGTTTCGCTCTTGTCACCCAGGCTGGAGTGCCATGGTGCAATCTCGGCTCACTGCAACCTCCACCTCCCGGGTTCAAGTGATTCTCCTGCCTCAGCCTCCCAAGTACCTGGGATTACTAGTGCCTGCCCCACGTCCAGCTAACCTTTTTGACTTTTTAGTAGAGATGGGGTTTCACCGTATTGGCCAGGCTGGTCTCGACCTCAGGTGATCTACCAGTCTCAGCCTCCCAAAGTGCTGGGATTACAGGTATGAGCCACCGTGCCCTGCCCCACTGTATTTGTTTTTATTTATTTAAATTTACGTAGGTTACACTTTAAATTGTAATTTTTTGAACACTTGACCTCCTCACTGGAATATAAGCAGTTTGAGGAAAGGATTCTGTCTTATCCGTTATTGCACTTCCAAGGAACTGTGCTAAGAACAAGAGATACCAGGTAAGACAAAGATGAATTAGTTCATGATAGCACAGTCTAATGGAAGAGGCTAATCTGTAAATAAATACTTGCAATGCAATTTGCTAACGATTCTATTTAAAGTGGATAAAGGCAATATGGAGACAAAGTAAACCAGAAAAACTGATTCAGCCTGGAGATTTAAAACATTAAAAAATAGCACACACACACACACCCCTCAGCTAAGCAAACTGCATGAACTTCTAGTCCTAGAACCCACCTATATATACATATAAACTGAGACTCTGTGGTTGACAAATGTTTTAGTTGTCTTCAGAGCTGTTTGCTATTATTCTCCAAAACGTACTTCTGGCTCCCATTTCAGGTCATATTTACAACTCTCTGACCCTATCCCCTCACCATAGCACACTGACCCTTGGGTAGAATGTGCCTCAAGCTGGGTCAGTCCAACCCTGAGTGGTGAATATTGTGGTGCACTGGATCTATTATACCTACCAGCAGTTCAAACCTTACATTACTCTGGATATGTAGCCAGGGGGTATACCATCTTCTTTGAGAGTTTTCCTGTTGGAGATCAGCAAATAGTCTTTAAATCTGCACTGAGCAAAAAATCACACCTTGATGATAACCTTTGTTAAAGAAATCAGTGAGCTCAATATAAAAATTTATAGGACAAATCCTTATTGAATGCGTATTGTATGTTAATGACTGTTAAGCAATCAATAAAGGATAAGCAAGGTACATGGTAGTCCCTTTCATCAGGGACAGGCATGTAGAAAAATAATTAGTATACATGGATAGATGCTAAATCGAGGGAGTGAAGCAGGTGACATGAGCAGAGAGAAGGTCTAACTCTGCCAAGATTGTAACCCTTTGCCTTTATGCTACTCTGAGAATCACAGGCCTCCTGGACAAAGTCGCAAAATCACGAAATATTTTAAAATAAAGATGTTTCTGTTTTTCCATCTCATCAAAGTATGGTTAAAAAAAACCTGCTTAATGAAAGTTCAGCTTAAATTCTGTAGTCAAATTTATCGAAATCTTTGTAGGTTTTTTTCCATTTTTCATTATGGGTTACTAAGCAGAAGCAGAATACCTCTGGCCTGGTTTTTCAGTCTGGAATTCATGTCTCTATGGGCTTCCAGACCTCAGTGACTGATCTCCAACATGAAAACTCTTGAAGGGGGTGACATCACCCATTGAGAGTTCCCAAATTAGGAAACTCAGAGATTCCAGGGAGCTCTTTCTGGTCTCTGTCCCTCCATTTGCCCTGTTTTACTGGAATATGAACCTCACTGAGGCAGCTGGGGCATGTGTGTTAGCAGCTAACAGGGGCAAAAGCTGGCACTGAAAGAAACTGCTTCCAGAGAGGAGATCCTGTTTCTACCATTACCACTTTCCTAGGACTTATTCAGCACCCTGGCTCCAGGAAGATTTATTGGCTGCTTAAAACATTCATGTTTGCTTACTGCTGAGCATTGGAAATTTAAGGGTGAGAACTGGATTGTTAGCAGTCAGGGAGCTCTCTGTTCCAGGCCCATGGGCTCTGGACATCCCCTTAGATTTCACTCTCTATGCCTGCCCTCACAGCTTCCCCTGAGGCACACGCCACGTATTTCCTCCTGGGCTTCATCTGAAGTTGCCAAAATTCAGTCAGAATGCAATAGTTTGAGAGAGTCAGAAAATAACCATGTAACATGTATAAGAACTCACATTTATGAAGTTTATAGTTTACAAGGTATTTTCACATACGTTAGCACCTGGCTCATTTATTCATTCATCCAATCATGCATTCATGTACCACATGTGTGCTTAGAAATTGGGTCTTACAGTGGTATTTTACAAATAAGGAATAATGCTTAATTTCTGTGGACTTATGTTTAATTCTATAAAAGCCTTGTGAGTTATAGGCGTGGGAAATATAAAAATTAATTAGTTGAAATAAAGATAATAAAGAGATTATAATCGAGTGAGGGAAATAGATTTGCCAAACAATGTAAACAAACAAAATGGGGTGGGAAAAGGGAATACAACTAAGTAATGAATTGCGCATCTGGGGTTCCAACTGGAGCAAAGGCTGATGTTGAGGTATGGTGGGATCTCCTTTTTGATTCTAATTAGGAAGCACAGTGACCATGAATCCTACCCAACTCTAGTGAGAACTGGGCTATACAAAAAAGTCTCTTTTAACATGAAAGCACTGGAGTGGAATAGTGGTTTTGCAAACTGGGCTCCATGGAATCTGTAGGTATTTCGCTTTGCTGCTGCCACAAACTAGAGCTTTTTTTTTTTTTTCCTTTTTTTCTTGTTTCAAACTGATCTCCAGCAGAAGCTTTAATTTGAATAAAAGTTTATAAGGCTAACAAAATAGGAAAGGGAATAAGAAAAGGAGGAAGGAAGGAAAGAGGGGAGGGAGAGAAAGCAAATGAAAACGAACAAAAACCCTCTGGACTAGGTCTGTAATATCCTGTGACTCTGGTTTAAGCAGAATTAGAGAAAGGTTATTATAAATGTTACTCCATCTGTGCAATATCTCAATTCTAACAGGAAAAAAATTACATGAAGAAAAATTTATAATAGAACTTCAAATATCAATATAGAGAAGATGGGGGAAAAACAGAAGTTGCCTATAGCTTCAAATCCCCTTGAGAGGTGGCTTGGGTTCTGCTGGGTTCTTGGTCTTGCGGACTTCAAGAATGAAGCTGCGGACCCTTGTGGTGAGTGTTACAGTTCTTTTTTGAGATGGAGTCTCGCTCTGTCGCCCAGGCTGGATTACAGTGGCAGGATCTCCACTCACTGCAAGCTCCGCCTCCCGGGTTCATGCCATTCTCTTGCCTCAGCCTCCTGAGTAGCTGGGACTACAGGTGCTCACCACCAAGCCTGCTCATGTTTTGCATTTTTGGTAGAGGTGGGGTTTCACCATGTTAGCCATGATGGTCTCAATCTCCTGACCTCGTGATCCACCCACCTTGGCCTCTCAAAGTCCTGGGATTGCAGGCATAAGCCACCGTGCCCTGCTGAGTGTTACACTTCTTAAAGAATGGTGTGTCTGGAGTTTGTTCCTTCAGATGTTTGTGGTCTCACTGACTTCAGGAGTGAAGCTGCAGACCTTCACAGTGAGTGTTACAGCTCTTAAAGGTGGCGCGACTGGAGTTGTTTGTTCCTCCTGGTGGGTTTGTGGTCTCACTGGCTTCAGGAGTGAAGCTGCACACCTTTGCTCTGAGTGTTACAGTTTATAAAGGTAGTGCAAACCCAAAGAGTGAGCAGCAGCAAGATTTATTGTGAAGAACAAAAGACCAAAGTTCCCACAGTGTGGAAAGGGACCCCAGGTTGTGGTTGCTGGCTGGCATGGCCAGCTTTTACTCCCTTATTTGGCCCAGCCCACATCCTGCCGATTGGTCCATTTTACAGAGTGCTGATTGGTCCATTTTACAGAGTGCTGATTGGTCCGTTTTTACAGAGTGATGATTGGTGCATATATAAACCTTCAGCTAGACACAGAGCACTGATTGGTGTGTTTACAATCCTTTAGCTAGACAGAAGAGTTCTCCAAGTCCCCAACTGATCCAGAAGCCCAGGCAGCTTCACCTCTTACTGTGATTACAGGCGTGAGCCACTGCACCCAGCCAGAATAGAGCTTTGTCTGTTACATTTTTTAAGTTTCTTAAGTTACCCACTCTGTTTAATGCTTTCAGAAGTTTTGGAAAACAAAAAAACACAAATCACTGCCCGTTATTGCTTAGGAACAACTCAGTTTCTGTATGTGGGAATCCTTTAACCTAAGACATATGGGAAGGCAGAGCATTCCCAAGATGACTGTCCGTTGTCTTTGGCTCTTACTACTGTGGACCCCAGCTGTGCTGTAACCAAGGTGCCCTAGGGCGTACTGCCATCAGAAACCATAACTGGGAAACTGTACATGTATGCAGCTCCAGGTTTTTAAGGGCTATCAGGAGATGTGAATGGGGAGCTTTTTCAGATATATATAGTGTATTAATAATTAATTAGTGGGGTTTAAGAGTGCGAACCCTTACCCCACAGTGCAAGTAGCATTCCAAGTACAGTAACTGCAGGCTGGGTGCTGAATATCAGCTGGTAAATCCAGACCTGACCATGTTAGACTGTACCTAGGCTGGCCATCATGCTAAAAACAGACATAGACCAGGTACAGATGCAAGCAGAGCCTTCCTGTTGCTCCAACAGGTATTCTAGGCCAAGGAAGGAGGTGCCCCAGAGACATTTGAACCCCTTATTCAAGGGAAACATTTACTCTCTGGTTCCAACTTTCCTAGAATCTATTTAGCCTCATTTTCTTTTACTACATGGTTTTTCTGGGGAAGGATGTATACTTTTTAGCATCAGCTATGTTCTGAAGCATGGACAACAAATAGACATTTTCCTTTGTAAAGACCTGTGGAATCTACCTCAGAAATGTCTCTGAAATCTCCATCTTTTACTTTATTCATTAATTTGTATTGAACACTAAAGGACTTGGATAAGATCCAGCCCATTTTTATAATAATCAAGTAAGTACTGGAGTGTGAGACAAATAAATAACTATTAATCCAATGTGAGAGATGGTTTAATAGGGCTTTGCACAAGGTGGTCTGGGAGGGCAAAGGAGGGGCCATCTGTTTGTTTTTCTGGTAGCAATGTTCAAAAAGTATTTGTTGTGGATGTTCAAAAAATATTCTTAGAAGCAAACTAAACTGAAGCGGTGATGCATATTCTGTTTTCAAGAATGAATTTGAAACTATTATTCTCACCATGACTTACAGAAGATGCTTCATAAAGTGCTCTGGGTTTTGTTTTGTTTTGTTTTTTGGTAAATTTCAGAGCTATCACCTTAAAATACTCTTTTCTGGAATTTCTCATTATCACCACTAAAAAGAGGGGAGGGAAGGGCAGGGAAAAATCAGTAGAGGGGAGGGAGGAGAAGGGAAAAATCAGTAGCAGAGAGAAAGAACAACGCAAGATTTTCTCTTGGATAAACATCACCTTGGATACATGTAGCAAGTTGGAGAATTTAGAAAGAATGTTAAGGGTTTAGAGTGAACAGAGTTTCCTTATGAAAACACAAATGTTACAAATGGAGATCCTTAGCATGTCCCGAGTGATCAGAGAATTGACTTGTGAAGAGACTTCTTATTCCTCAGGCCTATGAGAGGGTGGATTTTGAATCAAAAGAGTTTCTTCACTCAGTATTTCCATTTGAAGAAGTTGCTAGTTTAAAGGCTTCAATGTGTGTGTGCCTATATGAGAGAGACAGAGATGGGGGGAAGTAAAGAAGGAGGAAGGGGGAGAGAGAAGTGTGAATGAGCATATGATTTTTCCATTTTTTACAGATTTGCTTGTGAGTGCATTTGCAAATCTCTTTGCATGTGTTTCACTGCATATTGTTTCCATGTGTTCATGTGGGTGTGTTTGTTTATGAGGAAGTTAATTGTATAAAAATGTGTTGTTTTCTTGTGCATAAGTAGTTCAACAGAGTAATGTTTATATGTGCATGTAGGTAGTGTACTGGTATACATAGTGTATATATGGAATACTGTTAATTTTAAAAGCATTATTTGTAAACATTTATGGGTTTCTATCATTATATTAAATTTCAATGCATAATAATCTCTCAATAAGAATTTACAAATGAGCAACTGTTTTTAAGTAATAGATATTAAACCCACACAATAATACTTACATATATTTTATTCTGAATTTAAAATTGCAAATTTGCAGAAACGTATACACAAAAGTTGCAGAAGCTGAAGATGGTTTTCAATTGCTTCTTGATTCTTTTGGTAAAGTTCAAGCAGGGCTGCCTGGAGGAACCAATTACTGTTTTCCTAGATCTGCATCAGTGACCCCAGCTCATCTCTTTGCTGACTTTTGTACTTTTCAAATTAAACAGTGACAGAGAAGAAGGACAGGAGGCTTATGTGAATCTGTATCAGTGCCTAAAAGAAAGAGGATGGTGGTGTGGTGCAGAAAGTGGACTTTGGAGTCATTTAGAACTGGCTCTGAAACACAGTTCCGTCACTTACCATCTATGCAGCTTTGAGCCTGTTACTTCACTTTTCAAGGCTTAGTTCCCTCATCAATTCAATTAGGTTAATAATACCTACCTTTCCTTTAAGGGTGGTTCTGAGAATCAGGTAAACTAATGCAAGTAAAATGCCTTTTAGTTAGTCTGGTAAAGAGGTAGAAGTTCAGCAAATATTAATGCCTTTATCAGAAATAGTGATTAAAATGTAAAATAGTGGTGCTGAAAAGAGAAAAACCTGCTTTTTGTATCTCTTATGTCTGCTATGTAAGAAGATAGGTGTGGTGATTCTGAACTAGACTGGTTGGGGTGGGTAACTAAGAAATACATTAAGCCAGTTGGCTGAGAATAATACTTTCAAGGAACTATATCCCTGTGAGTGAGAAAGCATGGAGAGGTACTTTAGTCGGATGTGCCCATCTTCCCACAGTTTCCCAGCCTTCTGCCTCTGTCCCGACACAGGGAGTTAGAACAGCCTGTGCCCCCTGCCCCTTTCAGGGCCCACCTAAAGGAAAAGGAGTTTGAGCAGAGGCATTGCACTGTGAACAGAGAAAATAGGTTTTATAAGTTGGGAGGACAAAAAGCAAACTGGCTTAAGACAAACAGGGATGTGAGTGAGGTGCTGAGTTGGGATTTAGCTGGTATCTTGGTTCCTAAACCTGGGCTGTGCTCACCCCTAACAGTTATCTGTAAAATAGAGGCAGTGTGAGCTCCAAATGGTGAATAAGGCCAGTACCATATTTAGTCAATTTTCTCATTAATTACTGTGAGGAGAATAAAGATTTAATTTCTAATTCATGTGTAGTTTAGAAGGGGGAATGCAATCCATATGGTTCTTATTCAATTACATTTATATCATCAAAATAGACTGTTTTTCTAAAGCTATATCATGGCCAAGAAATTCAATGAGCCCTTTTAACTAGCAGTTTAAGCCTTATTTCTTAAAAACAGGAAGTCACATTTGACTTTGAGTAAACCAGTTTCCTCTGGACAAGTATTAGAAGTGGCTAAGTTTTGGATACCTGCAAATCCTAAATTGGTTTCAGTCAAATACCAAGTTCATTCAATCATGTGGAAACCAGTTCCCTGAACTTCTGGGCAAACTTTCTCAAACCAGGAAAGTGACTATATTGCTCAACAATTGTTCTGTTTAGCAAATAGCCTCCTCTTGTGTAGACCGATGTGTCTGAAAACAACTCTGATACTTTCTTGGTGCTACCTACCTATGGTGTGGTCTTGGACAAATTCCTGATAGGCAGTTATTTTAAATTCGCCAGTCACTTTAATTATGGGTGTCTCAGGTTTTCAATGCTCTGTTCTGTAACATGCTTTACAGTTTGAAAATACAATGACCTTGTGATTCTATAATCAGCACACAATTAAAAAATACTCCCTCTAGATGCTATTGTAAATCTGAGTTCAAAATTCTATACTAGAAGTTACAAACTACTTGACCTTGGGAATATTATTAAAACTCTGGGCCTCAATTTTGTCATGTGTAACTATGTGAGATAACATATATTATCACAGTATATGGTTCTAAGTAATCACTTCATACATATATTTTTATTCTTTTGTTTTCTCTTCCCTCCTTCCTATTCTTCTTCACTCCCTCCCTTTTTTTCCTCCTCTGATTCTTCTATTATTCCTGTATATTTTTCTAATAGGGGAAAGTTTTTGTTGGCTTACATAGTTACTTCTCAAGAGACTCATCTGTGTGATTTCATCTTCTCTTCTTGGTGAGCTATTGGAGGAGTGAAGAATTTCTTCTATCTGATGCTCTCCACGTTGCCTCACCAAGCATCTCCAAAATTGAGGTTCCTGAGTCAATGCTATGGCCGTCCTTGTCTCAATGTTTTTGACAGCTATTTACATTTATAGACAGCTGGATTCCATATAGTGATTCACCTTTATGCTTCCTTGTGCTTTACCTTGTATGATTAAAGTGACCAAGTTGTCTTAAATATAAAACATGGATGCATGGTGCTTATTTTTTCTTTGACTGATTTTGTATTCATTGGGGGAAAAGTCATACAAAAAACCTTATATATTTCTAAATATACACTTCTAATAAAATTTAAATATTAAGAAAATCAGGAAATTCAGAGTCAGAAATGGGACTAGTGAAGCAATGTGTACTCCCCTTACGTGAATACTCTGTAAATCATTTTGAGACTTTCTCTAGGCTATAAAATTTAGAGCTGCTGATGCCTGAACCATTGAAAGACATGTTTGCCCTTACATAATGCGAGTCAAGACATTTTTCAGGAGCAAAATTTGCTAAAAATGTGTTTACTCTTTAGCAGTTCTTATACTTACAGACCACAAAAACAGATTTCCATGGCACTTCCCTAGGAACCTGATAACTTGTCTAGTTCAGAATCCGGCATTTTAGACTCTTCATGTAGGCCTATCTCATAGTGCAATGCTTCTCAAATTTCAGTTTACATATAAATATTACTGGATCTTGTTAAAATATAGATTGATTCGGTAGGTTTGAGGTGGAGCCTGCGATTCTGGATTTCTAACAAGGTTCAAAGTAAGACTGAAATTGCTGTTCCATAGATGACACTTTCAGTAACAGGTGTTTATCACTTGGATCAACATGAATCGCAAACAACATACTCCACAAGTGTGACCTTAAGTTTCATGACACGAAGGGCCTTAGTACCTCTCTCTATAGGTTTGAGAGGTCATGGCCTCTAGAATTTGTGGAGACTCTGTAAGATCAGTAGCTGCCAAGGAAGCCTTCTCTTTTAACTTAAGTATATTTCTCCCTGGGCTTTGTTCATGTAAGTTAAGAGAAAGAGCAGACAGAATGTATACGTATATTTGGGACATGGATAAAGGTCACGGCTGCCAAAGTGTTGCCACCTTTTCCTCCACATTTCTGTTGACCCAGGATAGTACAGCTGATGGCTCCTCAGCTTAATCATGGGTGATGAAGTCAGAGTTTGTATAATATACCAGGTCACCATGCACCCAGCAGTGCTTATATATACATCCTGTAAAGATTGTCTTTTTATTCAAGAAATTTTAGTCGGCCTAAAGAGAGTAATATTGAAGGAGATATGGCTCCCCAGCATACTAGCTATGTAACTTTGGTCAAGGAACTTTACATCTCTCTGCTTCTGTATTCTTAGCTGTAAAATGGGTAATAGCAATTTTCAGGGTTGTTGTGAGAATTAGAGACACCTTTAAAGTGCCTGCCAGAATAAATCGTAGATATTACTATTGGTCTTGATTATTTTTGTCATGAAATGCACTTTACTATAATTGTTTAAGGTAACTGGGAACAATGGGTAAAGCTGATTTATTATTCAGAATAGTTCACTGTGCAGATTTGGCCAGAGTGAAGGTAATATAGTGGATTCTGGTATTTGCGACTTAATTTATTGTATCAACACTCTCAGTACAATTGCATTTAGGCTTATTCAGTATAACATATTAACTAGAGTTTTTACAAGGCATTTTAAAAATAGCTGATACAATCATGAGTTTTAGAGTTAGTGAATATGCATCTTACACACTACTGCCAGGTAAGAGTTGTTAAAGGCTATTTAATGTACACTTTACCCCCTTTCCAACACATGCTGAAAAACAGGGAATAAGCAAAACTCTGAAGCAGTCAACATAATGTTTTCTAATAATGAAAAGAAGCGTGACATAGTCTGCTAAGTATCTGCCCCGTTAACTGTCTTACTTATTTTCTCCAAAAGTCCTCTGAGGTGAGAGGGACATCCTGGTGCTTTCCTCAGCTCTTTTCACTAGGTCATATTACATAGACTTCACTTTGTCAACTATGTTATCTACTTGCTTCACTTTCTTGCTTTGCTCATAACTTTCTTCTCTTTCTTCAATGCAGGAGGAGTACAGTGAATGCTCCCTCATTGATCCATGCCTGAGTGAAGGCCCCTGGGTTCACTAAAAGAGAGTGAGAGGTAGTAAATAAACTAAGTGGAGGGGGCATTAAATCACTCACTGCCTAGAAGCAGCAAATGCACAAGCAGACTGGACTGGGAAAGGGCCTGTATGCTTATATCCATGAGACAACTCAATTCTGTGTACTCTGTGTGAATGACAATTCTAGTCAGGGAATGGCTTTCCTACTCCCAGCCTCCTCTCCTCTTTCTTCTGTATTTTAAAAAGTACAGTGAAATTTCTGAGAAGCAAGCATGCTATTTCATGCCCTGCAGTTACTCAATGTTCTTTTGTAAACTTCTAAGTTTTTTCTCATTTTTTTTCCCAGGGGTAATTTTATTTAGGGAGCCCTCTTTATTTATTCAGTTCAACAAAACAAAGAAGTGTTGCAAAAATGGCTTTTTGTGTTCCAGTTTCAGGAGTTATCCCGTCACTTAAACTACAACATGAAGTTTTACAGACTCATCACTCATCCTCACTTGCACACAAACAAGTCAGTTTATGCAAAAGTGCAGAAATGCCTTCGGTGCTTTTTTATATACTCTTTGAATTGAGACACCAAGAGTGAGAATGCATCTGATACACCCTTGTAATAGAGGATTCTCAGAATTCTCAGACTATGCTATCTCAAAGTTGAGAGAGTCCTCAAAGACCATCTTTTAAATGATTCATCTGATGCTTGAAGTTTCTGTACAATTTCCTTATCCTTATCAGCCAGAGCTTGATTGCCTCAATTTTCAGGAAACTTCTTACTTCCCTAAGCTGTCTGTTGCGTCTTTGATTGCATTTCTTCACTTGAATTATGTATTGTACTTGTGGCTGTATGTCATAACTGCCTGTACCTGCAGCAGGTGACCTATCTGTAACAAGCATTTTTGATAGCAGGTCACGGTTCCTCTGAGAGTCTGGGTACCACAAGTAGATTGTACATTGGGTAATCAGCCATGCCCATGCAGAGAGCCTTTTCGGGATGTTTGTGCCCAGTGTGTGGAGTGGTGGCTCTGAAGACTGCCAAGGCCAGTGGGATTTTTCTGAGCTTCCTGGGAGACTCCTACCTGCACACTTTGGACAGTTCTCTGCTCACCTGCTGCACTCTGTCAACAAGCAAGGAAAATTTTAGGGCAGAAGCCCAGGATGCAACCAGGCTCTAGAAACCCTCTCGCTGGGCCTTGGGGTGAACTCATGCTCACAAATGGGCTGCCTGCCAAACATTAACTAAAATACTCACACTTGTTTTTGACAACAGTCCTCAGGTTAAATTTCACCAAGTGCTATTTTGGGTAACACGCTATGGTAGAAATGTCTCCAGATTCCGAGTGGCTACAATGCCTCTGCAAAGCCACCTTTCAGCATGTCCCATTTGCTGTGTTTTCAAGTAATCAGCTGTGTTGGTGCCTTTACAATATTCAGTCCCAAAGGTGAGTGGGGAAGCCTGGAAAGGGGCTTCTGAGGTAGAGCCTTTGGGACAGGCTACTCTAGGAATCTCCTTGCCTGAGCTGACTCTTTGATATGTGAAAGCAACACCAAGGGGTGGCTTCCAAGTGCCTGTCTGTGATGATGGATGAGTTTGGCCCTGCAGCCTGGGGAACAGATAGGAGTCAGCAGAACACAGGTGTTGCAAGGCAGCCAAATTAATCTTTAATGGGAATGTACAAGTTGGGTTCTTATTAGAATATCTAATAGCCTAACCTCATTGCAAATCAAGAGCTAACCTTACAGAATAGATTTACAGAAAAATGTCTAGGTCTTGCTAAATATGAGACAACAACTGATTCATCCTGTGAGGCTTTCTTGAAAATCTTTCAACTATTAAGAAAAGATTTCGGGGGCGGAGCAAGATGGCCGAATAGGAACAGCTGCAGTCTCCAACTCCCAGCGGGAAGGACAAAGAAGACCGGTGATTTCTGCATTTTGAACTGAGGTACTGGGGTCATCTCACTAGTGAGTGCCGGACAATTGGTGCTGGTCAGCTGTTGCGGCCCGACCAGCGAGAGCTGAACCAGGGCGAGGCATCGCCTCACCTGGGAAGCGCAAGGG
>NW_012113586.1:2034294-2047721 GCF_000951035.1 Colobus angolensis palliatus | reverse complement strand
CAACATTGCACAAGTATACATATGTAACAAACCTGCACGTTATGCACATGTACCCTAGAACTTAAAGTATAATAAAAAAAGAAAAAAAAAAGAAAAGATTTCACAGCCAAGAAGAGCATGGTCTAAAATGCACACTTTCTGCAGTCCTTTGGGGAAGTTGAAGCTCAGGGTGGCAGACATTTGAGTGAATCAGACAGATCACTGATCAGACTGAATCAAGTACACGTATATGCAGTACAGGACAAAGCAAGAATCAAATTCTATGACAGTCCTTGGGTAAGAAATATCCTCTTCTGCAGAAATGTCTCCAGAGAAATATACATTTCATTGGTCAGGGAACCGAACCTATGATTTCTTTCCATTAAGAAAGGCTGTATGTTAACTGACCTATATTAGCTAGTTGGCTGTGTAGAAATATGTGGAAAGAGTTATCAACATCAGAGACCAAATACATCTTGGATATCTCTTATCCTACCAAATTAGAAAGGCAGTGGTATCTTGACCTCCCTTCTAGAATTAATTTCTGGAATTATGTTACTTTCAGGGAATTCATTTTGCATTCCAAGGATATTATGGAGAAGTGGAGATTTTGGTGAATCAAGCCCCTTTCTCAGTAGAATTTCTGAATACAGTAGAAAAGAAAATTGAGGGAAGAAATTATGATCATAAATGGGATCAGAAAAATGTCTATAAAATTTTATAATAGTATATGTATGATGGCTATACTAGATATCTGGCAAGTCTAACAGAAATTAAGGTTGCATTTCTGATCCAGTAGTATGTAAGCTTATGAAAAGCACTGATCACGCATTAAATCAACACCATCTAGTGGGTCTTCAGCAATCATTCATATGCAAGCCATTTAGAGACAAGAGGCAATGTGCATAACACTCAATGCAAATATGTAAGATTTGGAGAAAGCCAGGCCTGGTTTGAAGCTTTTGATAGTTTTTTATGAAATAAGGTGATATGGTTCGGCTTTGTGTTCCCACCCAAATCTCATCTTGAATTGTAAACCCCATAATCCCCGTGTGTCAAGGGAGAGACCAGGTGGAGGTAATGAAATCATGGGGATTGTTTCTCCCATGCTGTTCTTGTGACAGTGAGTGAGTTCTCATGGGATCTGGTGGTTTTAAGGGGCTCGTCCCACTTCGCTCAGCATTTCTCCTTCCTGCCACCACGTGAAGAAAGTGCCTTGCTTCCTCTTTGCCTTCCACCATGATTGTAAGTTCCTGAGGCCTCCACAGTCATCTGAACTGTGAGTCAGTTAAACCTCCTTCCTTATAAATTACGCAGTTTGGGGCAATTCTTAAAACAGTGTAAACATGGACTAATACATAAGGATAAAAATGTCTTTCTTGCAAGGCCATTGGGAAAATTTCAGCTCTAATTTTTGAATTAAGCTTACTCTTGTCAAGTGTAACGATGCCTCTCTAGCTCATTATGATGGGGAAAAGTTTAGACTTGAGGAAAATTCTGAGAAAGCATCAGGGCCTGTGTGGTAATCTAAACTTTCATTCTTCTCTTCTGAGAAAGAAGAGATGGAAGTGCCATCCATACTGGGAAATGTGATTGAGGCTTTGCTCCATCTGTTCTGGAGGTGAGCTATCCTTGTCTGATGTAGCCATTTCTTGGACTCCAACAAATACAGTCAAAATGAGCACTATCTATAAGAAAAATAAAAAGAATAAAACAAATTGACATAATTAACACACAAAGACTTTAAATATCTGTTATAAATGGTCTCATGGCTTTAAAGGAAAACTTTGATCATAAATAGAAAACAAATAGGAATATCAGTAGGAAAATGGAGAGTTAATAAAAGGAACAAAATGGAAATTTACACTGAAAATCACAATATCTGATATGAAAAACACGTTAAATGGACTTACTATCAGATTAGACATTATAGGAGAAAATATTGCTGAATTCAAAGACATTACAATGGAAACTATGCAAACTGAACCATATAGAAAAAAATGGCTGACGAAAAATGGACAATGAACAGAGCTTTAGTGACTTGCGGGCAAAATAAGAGAGTTTAACATATCTGTAGAATACCAGAACAAGATGAGAGAAATATTGACACAGGAAAATATATTTTAAAAAGTAACAGTGGAATATTTTTCAGATTTGATGAAAATATAAACCCACAATTTCAAGAAGTTCAATGAATTCTAAGCAGTATAAACAGACATACCAATAGAAGCACATAATATAATTGCTGAAAACCAATGATAAAGACAAAATCCTAAAACTGGATAGAGAAAAAGATACATATAACAGAACCACAAAATTTGCTAATAACTTCTCATCAGCAATGACAGAAGCCAGAAGATGAGAGCATAAGATCTTTAAATTGCTAGAAAAAAGAGTCAACCTAGAATTCCAATTGCAGTGAAAATATTCTCCAAAATGAAGGTGAAACAAAGACATTTTTGGTCAAACAGAATGAAAAAAATGTCTTTTTCCGAATGCCTGCATTATTAGAATTACTAATGGAAGTTCCTCAGGGTGAAGAAAAATGATACCAAATGGAAACTCAGATCTAGAAAGTACCGAGAACGGCAAATATGTGGCCAAATATAAAAGACAGACTTTTTTTTTCATTTCTTAATTTCTAAAAACATTATTGTCTATTAAAGCAAAAACAATAATAATGTACTACAGGACTTAAAACATTTAAAAGTAAAATTTTTAATAAGAATAGCAAAGGGAATGGGAAAAGGGTAATTACAGAATACTCTTTTAGGGTTCTCACATTATACACGATGTGATGTAATATTAATTGACAGACTGTGGTAGATTCAAAACCCTAGAGAAATCACTTAACAAATAAAACAGAAAAGTATGCCAAGTATCCAGTACAAGAGATACTAAATACTGAAAAATACCGAATCTGTAGAAGGTTGAAAAGGAGAGAAAAGGAACAACAGCAGTAACAGCAAATAAATGCCATAAATAGAAAACAAAGAGTAAGATGACAGACTAAAATTAACCGTATTGATAACTGCATTAGAAAGTAAAATGAAATATATGCTATTTGTAAGCAACATACTTTCAGTATGACATAGATAGTTTGAAATTAACACAATGGAAAAAGATGTATCATGTAATCAATACACATAAGAAAAGTGGCTTGGCTATATCAATAACATGCAAAATAGACTTAACAAAAGGATCAATTCATCGTGCAAAATAGACTTAACAACAAAAGGATCAATTTATCAGGAAAAAAAAATACAGTCCAACACAATTCGTTATAATTCCTGGTTGATTTTAGTCTATTATATTAATTTAATATAAAAACATATTAAGCCACAATAACAGAGTTAACTATAAGATGTACAGAACAAGACACACAAGGAATGCTAAATCATACCCTGGGGCTAAGGGAGGCTTCCTAAGTAACACATACTTTGAATAGGGGATAGCTCCCAAAGGCCAGCATTCAGATCTCACTGGAGGTGTGGTTGCAGATCACTGAGTGGCAGAGAAGCTTCCTGTGCTCCCAGGTCGTTGTTAGAACAATTGCATGTCCACATGTAAAATCATGAATCTAGACCCTTATCCTATACTATACATGTATATATATAATATATAATATGTTTATATATATAATTAAATTAACTCAAAATGTATCATTGACCTAAATGTAATAGCTAAAACCATAACACTTCTACAAGGGAACATGATACAATTGCATGTCCACATGTAAAATCATGAATCTAGACCCTTATCCTATACTATACATGTATATATATAATATATAATATGTTTATATATATATATAAATTAACTCAAAATGTATCATTGACCTAAATGTAATAGCTAAAACCATAACACTTCTACAAGGGAACATGATAAAATCTTTGTGACCTAGAGTTAAGGTTTCTTACATAGTATACAAAAGCACTAACCACAAAATAAAATAATGATGAATTGGGTTTTATCAAAATTCAAAATTTTTGTGCTCCCAAATATAATTATGTATAAAATGAAAAGGCTAGCCAAAGACAGGGGAAAATATTTACAAACAAAATACTAAAAATCAGCTTGTATCCAGAATATATAAAGATTTCTTACAGCTAAATAGTAAAACAAACAACCCAGTTGAGATATGGGCAAGAGATTTAATGGTCACGTATAGCAGAAAGTAGATGAATGGCAAATAAGTATGTGTAAAGATGCTTATTATCATTAATCATTAGAGATATGCTACGTGCCATACTGTATTAAAGACACATGACACACTACATCTCCACTATAATGGCTAAAGCTAACAAGACAGGCAATACCAAATGTTGGTGAAGATGTGGTGGAACAGCTTGAATGCTCATATATTTCCAGTGGAATTATAAAATGGTACAGTCACTTTGGAAAACAATTTTATAGTTTCTTATAGAATTAAACATTCACTTATCATATGAACCATAAGTCTCACTCGTAAGTATTTACCCCAGAGAAAATAAAAATCTAAGTTCACACAAAACCCTGTAACACTCTAGATTTGTGCATTTCATTGCATGAATGATACATTTAATTTTTAAAAATGAAAGTCAGAAAATGTATTTTTAAAAGTATTATAACGACAACACAAATAATTACCTGACAGTACAAAGCAATTGTAGAAAATATATGTGATACATTTATTTACTTATTTGTTTTTTTACTTACTTACTTACTTATTTATTTATTGAGACGGAGTTTCGCTCTGCCGCCCAGGCTGGAGTGCAGTGGCGTGGTCTCTGCTCACGGCAAGCTCCGCCTTCCAGGTTCACTCCATTCTCCTGCCTCTGCCTCCTGAGTAGCTGGACTACAGGTGCCTGCCACCACGCCTGGCTAACTTTTTGTATTTTGGGTAGAGACAGGGTTTCATCGTGTTAGCCAGGATGGTCTCAATCTCCTAATGTCGTGATCCACCCACCTCGACCCAAAGTGCTGGGATTACAGGCGTGAGCCACTGTGCCCAGACGTATGTGATACATTTATATAATGTACAGTGTGGAAAACCAGTCTGGCTCCTGAAGCAAAGGTTAATAAGGCAATTGGCTTTGGTTCTATTCCCAGGCCGACTGAAGAAGAACCAGGGTTCTTGGAGACATTAGTCTACCTTCTCACGTAAAGGGTTGGGCCTATGACCCTGAATTCACAGTTTGGCCATGGTAGGTAGCAGAAGGAAGTCCATAGATACATGTCTTCAGTGAATGAAAGACATAGCCTGACGGATTTCCAGAACTGATAAATTTTTTTGGTGAGAAGCAAGAATGACAGGGTCAATAAGTATGTCAGAGTAAAGAAAACTCTTTCCAAAAGACAAAAATGCCCAGCCTCAATGTCTAAGTCACTGGAAATGCTAAATAGTACACAGAGTTCCTTTCACAATACCAGTTTAGTTGGGCCGTAGTCAGCCAGCTGTAGATGTTTTAAAATATAAAACAAATTTCCTAGCAATCCGTTTGCAGCAAATTTTTGTTGCACATATTGTTGCTTGGCTTACTGCTTTATGTTTCAGTCAAATCTGGAGCATTGAATTTGTTATGGGCATGGGGACTTTGTTTTCCCTCAGAATCTCTGCTTTCTCTGATCAGGATTGGAGCTTCCAAATCTTTCCAGCAGTCACAGGAAGCCACTAAACACAGTTCCTGATGGGAAAGACTCTGAGGAATGTGAAACCTGGTATAGTGCTTAAGGATGATATCTCCAGGAGTGTAGCAGAAACAATCAATAATAATACTGAAGTTCAGTCTCTTGGGGAATTTACATTTGATTTAAAAACAGTCACTGTGTGAATATTCTGATTTTTCTAAAAGGAATGTGGGTGCAAAATGAAGTCTAGAAGGAGGTGGCATGACCTGAGTTTCCTGTTTTTATGGCTTTTATAAAATCAAGCCTGAAGCTGCACCAGGCAGGACAGCCAAAACTGATAAGAAAACTATAGCCTTATTGGTTTGAATAATCAGAGGACAGAATTTGGAGCAACTACAGTTGCTGGAAAATTATGGTAGAAATTTTGGAAAGGAGCAATCCAAAGAGAGAGTATCCTTAATTCTCTGAATAACTTTTGGCCTAACTTCTGGGGACTCCAGAACTATGTATTTGAGGGCAGATTCTAAGCAGCCCAATAAAGAACTGAATTGAGATTATTTAAGCCAGCACTCCCCATAGGGATACAAAGTTTTCAGTATGGATTTACTCAAATTAAGTGCCCGTTGAAACAAATGCAGACACATGATTAGCACTCTTCAGAGGAATATAATAGAATCCAGAATGTCTACAACTTATTATTCACAATATCCATGATGTAATTCAAAACTGGCGGACATACAAAGAAACAGGGAAACCTGACTAGTTCCTAAAGTGAAAGACAGTTTGTAACCATTCCTGAAATGACCCAGATGTTGGAATTAGTAGACAGTATTTTAAAGCAACTATGCTTAAGAATGTAAATGAAAATGTTCTTACGATGAATTAATGACAAAAGGATCTTAGCAGAGAAATAAAAGGAGCAAGTAGAACTGAACTGAATAATGCAATACTTGCATCACAAAAAATCTACTTGATGGTTTTAACAATAGAAAAAACAGTAGAAAAAAGATAATGGAAGAGTTAGTGAACTTGAAGATAAATTATTTAATCTAGAGAACAGAGAGAAAAATTGCGGGCAGGGGAAATGAATAGATCTGAGGAATAATATCAATAAGTCTAGTATACATGTATTTGAGTCCCAGATTGATAGTAGAGAGACAAGGAAGTAGAAAATATTTTGGAAGAAATAGGGACATTGGGCTGGGCACAGTGGCTCATGCCTCTAATCCCAGCATTTTGGAAGGCCAAGGTGGGTGGATCATCTGAAGCCAGGAGTTCAAGGCCAGCCTGAACAACATGGTGAAACCCCACCTCTACTGAAAATACAAAAATTAGCTGGATGTGATGGTGCATGCCTGTAATCCCAGCTACTTTGGAGGCTGAGGCAGGAGAATTGCTTGAATCTTGGAGGCAGAGGTTGCAGTAAGCCGAGATTGCGCCATTGCACTCTAGCCTTGGCAATAAGAGTGAAACTCCATCTAAAAAAAAAAGAAAGAAAGAAAGAAAGAAAGAAAGAAAGAAAGAAAGAAAGAAAGAAAGAAATAGGGACATTGATTCAATAAATGACCTAAACGTTATTTATTAATAGTGGAATGCATAGGTTGGGCAATTGGGGGCAGTTCACTCTTGGTCTAGCCAATAAGGGGTACATTTTTTGAAGATAATAAACAAAATAAAAATAACTCAAAGTTAATCTTTTTTAAAATTATCACTGTGTGCTGGCACTTGTAAAGAATATCAATTACAAGATATTTCATCCTGCTTGGGAGACAGGCAAGATGGACAACTACAAACAGCTCTGGTATGCAGCTCCCAGCGAGACCGACACAGAAGGCAGGTGATTGCTGCCGTTCCAGCTAAGCCTCCGCTGGTGATATCCAGGCAAACAGGGTCTGGAGTGGACCTCCAGCAAACTCCAGCAGACTTGCAGAAGAGGGGCCTGACTTTAGAAGGAAAACTAACAAACAGAAAGCAATAACATCAACATCAACCAAAAGGATGCCCACGCAAAAACCCCATCCAAAGGTCATCAGCATCAAAGATCAAAGATAGATAAATCTAAGAAGATGAGAAAAAAACCAGAACCAAAATGCGGAAAATTCCAAAAACCAGAATGTCTCTTCTCCTTCAAATGATTGCAGCTCCTCACCAGCAAAGGCACAAAACTGGATGGAGAGGGAGTTTGACAACTTGACAGAAGTAGGCTTCAGAAGGTGAGCAATAACAAAGTCCTCTGAGCTAAAGAAGCATGTTCTAACCCAACGCAAGGAAGCTAAGAACTTTGATAAAAGGTTACAGGAACAGGTAACTAGAATAACCGCTTTAGAGAAGAACACAAATGACCTGATGGAGCTGAAAAACACAGCACAAGAACTTCATGAAGCATGCACAAGTATTGATAGCTAAATCAATCAAGCAGAAGAAAGGATATCAGAGATTGAAGATCAACTTAATGAAATAAAGCATGAAGACAAGATTAGAGAAAAAGGAATGAAAAGGAACGAAAAAAACCTCCAAGAAATAGGGGACTATGTGAAAAGACCAAACCAAAGATTGATTGGTGCACCTGAAAGTGACAGGGGGAATGAAACCAAGTTAAAAACCACTCTTCAGGATATTATCTGGGAGAACTTCCCCTAGTTAGCAAGACAGGACAACATTCAAATTCAGGAGATACAGAAAACACCACTAAGATACCCCTTGAGAAGAGCAACCCCAAGACACATATTCGTCAGATTCACCAAGGTTGAAATGGAGGAAAAAATGTTAACGGCAGCCAGAGAGAAAGGTCAAGTTACCTACAAAGGCAAGCCCATTGGGCTAACAGCGGACCTCTCTAAAGAAACCCTATAAGCCAGAAGAGAGTGGGGGCCAATATTCAATTTTCTTAAAGAAAAGAATTTTCAACCCATAATTTCGTATCCAGCCAAATTTAGCTTCATAGGGGAAGGAGAAATAAAATCCTTTACAGAGAAGCAAATGCTGAGGGATTTTTTCACCCCCAAGCCTGCCTTACAAGAACTCCTATAGGAAGCACTAAATGTGGAAAGGAAAAACTGGTTCCAGCCACTGCAAAAACATACCAAAATATAAAGATCAATGACAGTATGAAGAAACTGCATCAACTAATATGCAAAATAACCAGCTGGCATCATGATGACAGGATTGAATTCACACATAACAATATTAACCTTAAATGGGCTAAATGCCCGAATTAAAAGACACAGACTGGTAAATTGGATAAAGAGTCAAGACCTATTGGTGTACTATATTCAGGAGACCCATCTGATGTGCAAAGACACATATAGGCTCAAAATAAAGGGATGGAGAAATATTTACCAAACAGATGGAAAGAAAAAAGAAGCAGGGGTAACAATCCTAGTCTCTGATAAAATATACTTTAAACCAACAAGATAAAAAAAGACAAAGAAGGGTATTACATAATGTTAAAGAGGTCAATGTAACAAGAAAACCTATCTTAAATATATATGCACCCAGTACAGGAGCACCCAGATTCATAAAGCAAGTTCTTAGAGACCTGCAAAGAGACGTTGACTCCCACATAATAATAATGGGAGACTTTAACACCCCACTGTCAATATTAGACAGATCAATGAGACAGAAAATTAACAAGGATATTCAGGACTTGAACTCAGTTCTGGAGGAAGTGGACCTAATAGACATCTACAGAACTCTTCACCCTAAATCAACAGAATATACATTCTTCTCAGCATCACATAGCACTTACTCAAAAATTGACCACATAATTGGAATTAAAACACTCTTCAGCAAATCTAAAGAACGGAAATCATAACAGTCTCTCAGACCACAGTGCAATCAAATTAGAACTCAGGATTAAGAAACTCACTCAAAACCACACAACTACATGGAAACTGAACAACCTGCTCCTGAATGACTACTGAGTAAATACCCAAATTAAGGCAGAAATAAATAAGTTCTTCAAAACCAATGAGAACAAAGACACAACATACCAGAACCTCTGGGCACAGCTAAAACAGTGTTTAGAGGGAAATTTATGGCACTGAATGCCCACATCAGAAAGCAGGAAAGATCTAAAATCAACACCCTAACATCACAATTAAAAGAACTAGAGAAGCAAGAGCAAACGAATTCAAAAGGTAGCAGAAGACAAGAAATAACTAAGATCAGAGCAGAACTGAAGGAGATAGAGACACAAAAAACCCTCCAAAAATCAGTGAATCCAGCAGCTGGTTTTTTGAAAAGATTAAGAAAATAGATAGTTAGCCACCCAGACTAATAAAGAAAAGAGAGAGAATCAAATAGACACAATAAAAAATGAAAAAGGGGATATCATCACTGATCCCACAGAAATACAAATTGCCATCAGAGAATATTATAAATACCTCCATGCAAATACACTAGGAAATCGAGAAGAAATGGATAAATTCCTGGACACATACACCCTCCCAAGACTAAACCAGGAAGGAATCAAATCCCTGAATAAAGCAATAACAATTTCTGAAATTGAGGCAGTAATTAACAGCCTACCAACCAAAAAAAGCCCAGGACCAGATGGATTCACAGCCGAATTCTACCAGAGGTAAAAAGAGGAGATGGTACCATTCCTTCTGAAACTATTCCAAACAATAGAAGAAGAGGGACTCCTC
This sequence comes from Colobus angolensis palliatus, assembly GCF_000951035.1. NCBI lineage: Eukaryota > Metazoa > Chordata > Mammalia > Primates > Cercopithecidae > Colobus > Colobus angolensis. The sequence goes on along the minus strand of NW_012113586.1, from coordinate 2,037,483 downwards.
CCTAACTGATTTTATGAGGCCAGCATAATCTTGATATCAAAACCTCGCAGAGACACAACAAAAAAAGAAAGTTTCAGACCAATACCCCTGATGAACATCGATGCAAAAATCCTCAATAAAACACTGGCAAACCGAGTCCAGGAACACATCAAAAGGCTTATCCACCACAATCAAGTCAGCCTCATCCCTGGGAAGCAAGGCTGGTTCAACATACACAAACCAATAAAGGTAATCCATCCCATAAACAAAACCAATGACAAAAACCACATGATTATCTCAATAGATGCAGAAACTGCCTTTGATAAAATTCAGCACCACTTCATGCTAAAAACTCTCAATAAACTAAGTTTTGATGGAGTATATCTCAAAATAATAAGAGCTGTTTATAGCAAACCTACATTCAATAGCATACTGAATGGGCAAAAGCTGGAAGTATTCCCTTTGAAAACCGGCACAAGGCAAAGATGCCCTCTCTCAGCACTCCTATTTAATACAGTATTGGAAGTTCAGGCCAGGGCAATCAGGCAAGAGGAAGGAATAAAGGGTATTCAAATAGGAAGAGAGGAAGTCGAATTATCTCTGTTTTCAGATGACATGATTGAATATTTTGAATACATATGTAACTTTCAAATTAGCACCTGTTAAAAACTTACCATTTAATAAATATTCTGTCTTATAAAGGAGTTAATGTGGAGTACTTCAGTTAAATACTTCTCATGACAGGTATATAAATTCATTCTAAGAGCAAATTTATAAATTTTGGAATAATTAGAGTGCATTTTATATACAGTTTTGTCTACAACTCCTAAATGCTGTATATTCCTGCTGTAATTCAAAATAATAAATGATAACACTGTTACTGTAAAGATAAAGAAACAGAATGTGAGTTTTTCAATTTTGTCATTTGGTATGACCACATGGAGTTATTGTGTTTAAATTTTAAACAACAAAACAGAGTGAATCTGTGAGGTGTAATATTTGTTTGGGATAAGTAAAAATTTTAGTTCATATGTGAAACTTTTATATGATCTTGAAAAATTTTTTTTAAGGAACTAAATCATCTCCTTTGTGGCAACATAGTTGCAGCTGGAGCCATCGTCCTAAGCAAGTTACCACAGAAACAGAAAACCAAATACTGCATGTTCTCACAAATGGGAGCTAAACATTGGGTACACACGGACACAATTATGGGAACAATAAATACTAGGGACTCCAAAAACAAGGAGGGAGAGAGGAGGGAAAGGTTGAAAAATTACCTGTCTGGTATTCTGTTCACTGCTTAGGTGATGGGATCATTAGAAGCCCAAACCTCAGCATCACACAATATATCCGTGTAATAAACTTGCATGAAACTCAACTAAAACTTAACTAAAATAAATAAAATATTTTAAAATTGACATGTATCCCCCTTTACATAGTTATCTATTTATCTTTAGGTTAAAGAACAAATGCAGAGGTATAAAATTACTTCAGTCATACAATTTAGTCATAGTATAAATTGTCCCTTTTGCTGACATTTTTGTTGTATTAAAATTCACTTAGTTATTAGACAATTATTTACATAACACATTTACATAGAATTTTAATATAAGCACCAAAGCTAAAACTGCTAGGTTAATATAAAAGCTACTGATTTCAAATTCAGGAGGCGCACCCAAGATGGCCAAATAGGAACAGCTCCAGCCTCCAGCTCCCAGCGTGAGCGACACAGAAGATGGGTTATTTCTGCATTTTCAACTGAGGTACCAAGTTCATCTCACTGGGTCATGTCGGACAGTTGGCACTGGTCTGCAGGTGCAGCCCGACTAGCCAGAGCTGAAGCAGGGCGAGGCATTGCTTCACCTGGGAAGTGCAAGGGGGAAGGGAATTCCTTTTCCTAGCCAAAGGAAGTTGAGACACACAACACCTGGAAAATTGGGTAACTCCCACCCTGATACTGTACTTTACCAAGGGTCTTAGCAAATGGCACACCAGGAGATTGTATCCCACACCAGGCCCAGAGGGTCCCATGCCCACAGAGCCTCCCTCATTGCTAGCACACCAGTCTGAGATCTAACTGCAAGGTGGCAGTGAGGCTGGGGGAGGGGTGCCCACCATTGCTGACGCTTAAGTAGGTAAACAAAGCCACCTGGAAGCTCGAATTGGGTGGAGCCCATGACAACTCAGGGAGGCTGGCCTGCCTCTATAGACTCCACCTCTGGGGACAGGGCACAGCTAAACAAAAAGCAGCAGAAGCCTTGGCAGAGGTAAATGCCCCCATCTGACAGATTTGAAGAGAGCAGTGGATCTCCCAGCATGGAAGTTGAGATCTGAGAACGGACAGACTGTCTGCTCAAGTGGGTCCCTGACCCCTGAGTAGCCTAACTGGGAGACAACCCCCACTAGGTGCAGACTGACACCTCACACCTCACATGGCGGGGTACACCCCTGTGAAGAAGCTTCCAAAGCAAGAATCAGACAGCAACAATCACTGTTCAGCAATATTCTGTCTTCTGCAGCCTCCGCTTCTCATACCCAGGCAAATAGGATCTGGAGTGGACCTCAAGCAAACTCCAACAGACCTACAGCTGAGGGTCCTGATTGTTAGAAGGAAAACTAACAAACAAAAAGGACACCCTCACCAAAACCCCATCAGTATGTCACCATCATCAAAGACCAAAGGCAGATAAAACCACAAAGATGGGGAAAAAGCAGTGCAGAAAAGCTGCAAATTCAAAAAATCAGAGCGCATCTCCCTCTCCAAAGCAACGCAGCTCATTGCCAGCAATGGAACAAAGCTGGATGGAGAATGACTTTGACGAATTGAGAGAAGAAGGCTTCAGTTGATCAAACTTCTCAGAGCTAAAGGAGGAACTATGTAACCAGCGCAAAGAAACTCAAAACCTTGAGAAAAGATTTGACAAATGGCTAACTAGAATAACCAATGTAGAGAAGTACTTAAAAGAACCGACAGAGATGAAAGCCATAACACGAGAATTATGTGACAAATGCACAAACTTCAGTAACTGACTCGATCATCTGGAAGAAAGAGTATCAGCAATTGAAGATCAAATGAATGAAATGAAGTGAGAAGATAAGTGTAGAGAAAAAAGAGTAAAAAGAAATGAACAAAGCCTTCAAGAAATATGGGATTATGTGAAAAGACCAAATCTACGTCTGATTGGTGTGCCTGAAAGTGATGGGGAAAAT
>NW_012113586.1:2031855-2032259 GCF_000951035.1 Colobus angolensis palliatus | reverse complement strand
ACTAGAAAACCTAGAAGAAATGGATAATTTCCTGGACACTTACACTCTCCCAAGACTAAACAAGGAAGAAGTTGAATCCCTGAATAGACTAATAGCAGGCTCTGAAATTGAGGCAATAATTAATAGGCTATTTTCTCAAAATAACAAATGTTTTGAGAAATAACCAAAAAAAGTCCAGGACCGGATGGATTCACAGCTGAATTCTACCAGAGGTACAAGGAGAAGTTGGTACCATTCCTTCTGAAACTATTCCAATTGATAGAAAAAGAAGGAATCCTTCCTAACTCGTTTTACGAGGCCAACATCATCCTGATACCAAAGCCTGACAGAGAAACAACAACAAAAAAGAGACTTTTAGACCAATATCCCTGATGAACATCGATGCAAAAATCCTCAATAAAATA
>NW_012113586.1:2024189-2029287 GCF_000951035.1 Colobus angolensis palliatus | reverse complement strand
GAGGCTGAGGCGGGCAGATCACGAGGTCAGGAGATCGAGACCATCCTGGCTAACATGGTGAAACCCTGTCTCTACTAAAAATACAAAAAAAAAAATAGCCGGGTGTGGTGGTGGGTGCCTGCAGTCCCAGCTACTCGGGAGGCTGAAGCAGCAGAATGGTGTGAACCCAGGAGGCGGAGCTTGCAGTGAGCAGAGACTGCACGCCACTGCACTCCAGCCTGGTCGACAGAGCGAGACTCCTCTGGCAAAAAAAAAAAAAAAAAAGTAAAAGGAGAGCCAATTTAACCAATGTCTGTAACTAGTCTGAAATATATAACTCGTTCAGCATTGCATACAGTTTATTGAATGTTTTAAATAAGTCCAAATTGGTACATCTATAGCATGGATACTAGAAACACGCAGGATTCAGATGATACTGGTATAAACGATAGCAATGAATTATCTTCCCCTAGCATTGACAAGGAAGAGAAAGGAATGCTAATAAATATTATCATGGAGGATTTCTTTTTTAATGGAGAAGAAAATGGCATTAATAAACCGAAGACACTGATGAAGAAGAGACAGTGAATGACATTTTAATATAATTTGATGTTAGTGATGACCAATACCACTTCCAGATGGCAGGAGTTAATCTAAGAGAGGAAGTGAACCTATTCAGAATACATATGGACTCTTCTCTGCAGTTCCAAGACAAGGAAAAAAGAGCAAAGGAAGCATCAAACACATGAAAACTTCATGATTTTAGAAATCCTTACCAAACAGTGAAAAAACATGGCAATATTTTCAAGGCAGAAATAATTATTTTGTTTTGGCAGGCCATAGACACTGGAACAAAAAAATGAACATTCAACTTTATAACTGGCTCTAAACCTGAAAATTAAATCCTAAGATCTGTGCGATATCTCAATAATATCTCCCTTACTTTTCTAACCACTGTTATTACTATTTTATTTCATGACTGTTACTGAAAGTAATTTTGTCATACAAAGGAGAGAGTGTTAAAAAGGATTTGTTCCAGGTGTCAAATACACTGTTAGATAAAATAACAAAATCAGTAATTTTTCTAAAGTGACCATTTTTATGATAGAGAAATAGCTGAGAGACCTGTTGAAGGCATTCTATCTTTTGGTGATTCTCTTTTCTTAAATTTGCAAAAATCTACAGATGAGCAACAAATAGTAAACATATATAAAAAAACTTATGTTTTTTACTAATTATAGTGGTATAAATTAAAGCAACATGGTGATGTCATTACTCATATACGAGACTTGATTTTTCAAATTGTTATCATAATACCCTATGCTGGTAAGACTAGCACATCTATATAGCGCTAATAGCAGTGGGGATTTGCATGATGATATGGCAACAAATTTTAAAAAATACACTGAGATATTCATATATTAGGCCCAGGAATCTTAAATCTTAAACCCAAGGAAAAAAATATATATATTTAAAGCATTCCTTGTACAAATTACAATCTATAATGTGGAGATGTGCCATAGTTTATTTTACAACTTTACTATGTATGGGAATTTAGAGTATTTCAACGTTTTTCAATTAGAAACAAAACTGTATTGTGCACATTTGTTTTCATACTGTTGGAGGGGCACTTTAGGATAAGTTTTTAGTGGTAGAGTTACTGAGTCAAAAGGTAAACACATATGTAATTGTGTCAGATATTTCCAGATTTCTTGCCAAAAAGGTTTATACCAATTTGCTTTTTCACCAACAATGTGTGACTGTGCTTGTTTCCCTAAAGCCCTGCCAACAGAATGTGTTGTCATACTTTTTTTCACTTTTGACAATATTATAGGTGAAAAATGATACTTCAGTGTTTTTTTTTTTAATTTGGGCCATCACACATTTTATTAGCTTATTCATATTCATAAAAATTTTAACGACTATTGGTTTTTTTAAATTGTGGTAAAGTATACATAACATAAAATATATCATCTTAATTATTTGTGAGTGTACAGTTCAGTTGTGTTAAGTATATTTACTTGTTTAACCAATCTCTACAACTTTTCATCTTGCAAAACTGAAACTGTATCCCCATTAAATTTTTCCTTCTTCCCATCCCCTGGCAACTACCATTCTACTTTGTTTCGATGAAATGGACCATTCTAGGCACTTCATATAAATAGAATCATGTAGTATTTGTCTTTTTGTTACTGGCTTATTTCACTTAATGTCCTTAAGTTTCAGCCATATTGTAATACGTGTCAGAATTTCGTTCTTTATAAGAGTGAAAATTATTCCATTGTATGTGTATACCACTTTTTGTTTATTCATCTGTCCATAGGCACTTGCGTTGCTTTCATTTGGCTATTGTGAATAGTGTTTCTATGAATATGGATGTGCACATGTCTCTTTGGGACTCTGCTTTCCATTCTCTTTTGTATCTACTCAAGAATGGAATTGCTGGGTCATAAGGTAATTCTGTTTTAGATTTTGAGAAACTGCCATACTGTTTTCCACAGCATTTGCACTGTTTCACATTTCCCACTGACGGTGTACAAGAGTTCTGATTTCTCCGCATCCTTGTTAACATTTGTTATTTTCTGAGTTTCTTTCTTTTTCTTTTTTGGATAATAACCATCCTAATGAATAAAAGGTGGTATTTCATTGTAGTTTTGATTTGCATTTCCCTAGTGATTACTGATATTGAGCATGACAGTTTGTATATATTATTTAGAGAAATGTCTATTCAAATCTTTTGCGCCCCCCCCCTTTTTTTTTTGAGACGGAGTCTCGCTCTGTCGCCCAGGCTGGAGAGCAGTGGCGCCGTCTCCACTCACTGCAAGCTCTGCCTCCCAGGTTCATGCCATTCTCCTGCCTCAGCCTCCCGAGTAGCTGGGACTACAGGTGCCCACCACATCGCCTGGCTAATTTTTTGTATTTTTAGTAGAGGCGGGGTTTCACCATGTTAGCCAGGATGGTCTTGATCTCCTGACCTCATAATCCACCCGCCTCGGCCTCCCAAAATGCTGGGATTACAGGCGTGAGACACCGTGCCTGGTTTCTGTTGCCCTTTTTTAAAACATGGGTTATATATGTATGTTTTTTGCTTGGGTTGTAGTAGGCCTTTATATATTCTGGATATTCACCTTTTATCAGATATATCATTTGCAAGTATTTTCTCCAATTCTGTAGGTTGTCTTTTCGCTCTGTTAATTGTGTCATTTGATGCACAGAAGTTTTAAATTTTGATTTTGTCTAACTTGTCTATTTTTATTTTTGTTACCTGCGCCTTTGGTGTCATAGCCAAGAAATTGACAAATCCAATATCACACAACTTTCCCCTATGTTTTCTTCAAAGGATTTTATAATTCTGACTCTTGTGTATAAGTCATTGATCCACTTTGAGGTTTTTTTTTTTTTTTTTGTATAAGGGTCCAGCTTCATAATCTTGCATGTAGATATCCAGTTTTCCCAACATTTTTTGAAGAAATCGTCCTTTCCCCATTAAGTGGTCTTTATATTTTTGTCAAGAAACATTTGCTCATATATGCAGGAATTTATTTTTGGTTTCTCTATTCTATCCCATTGGTCTATATGTCTGTTTCTTTGTCAATACCACAGTTTTGATTACTGTAGCTTTGTAGTAAGTTTTAAAATCAGGAAATGTGAGACCTCCAACTTTGCTCTTTTGTTGATTGTTTTAGCTCTCCAGGGTCTCTTGAGATTTGAAATGAATTTTAGGATGTTTCTTCTATTTCTGTAGAAATGTTGTTGTATTTTGGTAGAGATTGCATTAAATCTATCAATCACTTGGATAGTATTGATATCTTAACAATATCAAGCCTTTCAATTCATGAACACAGATGTCTTTTCATTTATTTGTGTCTTCTCTAATTTATTTCAGCAACATTTGTAGTTTTCATTGTACAGCCAGCCTTTAGTCCCCTTAGTTAGGTTTATTCTAAAATATTTTTTTCTTTTTGATGCTATTATAAATGTTTTGCTGTAGGTTTAATTTGTGGTTCCCTAATTATTATATATTTTATATAAAGTTTCTACTCAGAATTTTTTGCCCATTTTTGTATTGAGTTTTTTTCTTCCTCTTCCCCTTAATCAACTTTTACTGTTGCCAAATAATGATTTTATAAGCCCTATATTCTTTCTACATTTATTAGTTGGCATTTGACTATAAATAAGAGCTTTTCCCTTACTATCATTATTTACTTGAATGCTTAAAATTGTCATAGGTTTGTGCAGTAGAAGCCTCTTCATGCTGTCCCTTATGTCCTCTGAAATGATCATCATTCTTTAAGTGCTACCATACTTTCTGAAACAGTAAGATATTTCAAGCTCATTTTTAACTTCTACAACCCAAGCCTTGGAATAAACCATTTCTCCAAGGATCTCTAGTTCCTTTTTAGTGGAGAAAAGTATTTTGTAACAAAGATCTGGGTCCTAGGTGTGCTTATGCCTACCAGAGTATCAGTGCTTGTACGCCCTGTCAACAGACAGATCTGAGAAATGTGAATATGTATATATGAATATATGTATGTCTATACATAAACACATCCCTGAACATAACTGTATCAATATCTGGGTTTATATCTATACCTTTACCTGCATCAAACTATGAGTTTACAGTGAAAGATTTAATTCAAATTCAGTATCAATTTGAATCAATATATATTTTATGAATAATATATATTGAAATATTTCATTATATATTTTCCTCTTTAATGATGTATAACTTCTTTAATTGTGAAAAATATGCTTCTTATTATCTATGTTTAATTTTGCTCAAGCTAGTATATACACAAAGCAGTTTCAGAGTTGATAACTCATCTAGATGCAAAAAACAAACCTGAGAGTTCAATATTTGTTTACAGTATTTTTCTGTAGCCTGTAAAAATGTTCTTGGAGTGGGCCAGGCACAGTGGCTCACGCCCGTAATCCCAGCATTTTGGGAGGCTGAGGCGGGTGGATCATCTGAGGTCAGGAGTTCAAGATCAGCTTGACCAACATGGAAAAAACTTGTCTCTACTAAAAATACAAAAAATTGGCCGGGCGCGGTGGCTCAAGCCTGTAATCCCAGCACTTTGGGAGGCCGAGACGGGTGGATCACGAGGTCAGGAGATCG
>NW_012113586.1:2017299-2024104 GCF_000951035.1 Colobus angolensis palliatus | reverse complement strand
GGGCGACAGAGCGAGACTCCACCTCAAAAAAAAAAAAAAAAAAATACAAAAAATTAGCCAGGCATGGTGGCGCATGCCTGTAATCCCAGCTACTCAGGGAGGCTGAGACAGGAGAATCTCTTGAACCCAGGAGGCAGAGGTTGAGGTGAGCCGAGATTGTGCCATTGCACTCAAGCCTGGGCAAGAAGAGCAAAACTCCATCTAGGACAGAGAAAAAAAAAATTACTTGGAGTGTTTCCTTTTAAAAAGTTCTCCCGTTTTTTTCTCTTCATTTGGTTAAAAAAAAAAGAAAATAAATAAAATTTTCCTTTCAGTGTGGTTATGTTTTTAATTTAAAGACAGTTTTTAAATTTAATTTAAAATTTTTAAAATGTATTTTTAAATTTTCTGGTGAGATGATTTTTTTTGTTTATTTTCAAATTGAATTTTTCAAACACACTTCTAGATACCCTAATATATTTTTTTTAAATTGTGGGATATAGCTAATTGTGATGGTTAAAAGGAAATTGATATGTTTACCTGCTTATATGAGAAGAAAAGAAAGTCTGAAAATTGATGTTCTATCCATACAACTTAATAATCAAGAAAAAGGGAAAGCAGAATGAGCCCACAAAGTAGAAAGAAATAATCTTGTTAAGATAAAGAAAAAAAGAAAGAAGGCACAGATACCAGACTTTGAAAGAGTATAATCTAACTACAGTTGTAGTAGGGATGAAAAGATAATAAAGAAAATACGAATAACTTTAGGCAATACATTTGAATACTTAGATGAAGTATTTAACTCCTAGAAAAACTATAAATTACTAACTGGATTTGATAAGAAATAGAAAACCTGAATTGTTTGATAACCATGGAAGAAATTAAATAGCAGTTTTAAAAACATCCTAGAAAAAAAATAACAGGCCCAAAATTTTGCAGGTAACTCTTACTGAATATTCATGGATTAGAAAACATAAATACTACAAACGTCTTGCAGATTAAGGGAACAAAAGGGACTTTTATGGCCAAGTAAACATTTGATATCAAAACCAGACAAGAACAGTTTAAAAAATGAGTAAGAAACATCGCAGGCCAAAATCATTCATAATCATATATGCCAAAACCGTAAACAAAATATTAGCAACTAAATTTAGCAGTACATGGAAAGAAATACACTATAACAGAATGTAAATATTGTAGAATTCAGTTTAGTTCAGTCGTCATTGGAAAAAAAAAAATCTATTGATGTAATCTACCTCAACATAAATAAGAAAAATTACAAGATTCTTTTCAGTAGATGCTGGGGAAACATCCATTGATAGTGCCCAGCATCTACTCATGATTAGAACTTTTATTAAACCAATAATTAAAGAGAACTTTCTTAATATAATAAATAATATTTGTTAAAAACATAAATATTATATTTAACATTACATTTTTACTTGTACACATTTGTGGGGTACATGTGAAATTTTGTTACATGTATGTAATGCATGGTGGCCAAGACAGGGCATTTAGAGTGCCCATCAACTGAATAGAATACATTTTTGTTAAGTGCAGTAAACTTACTCTGCTATCAAGCATTGAATTTACTCCTTCTATCTTACTTAGTAGTAAAATATTAAAAACATTCCTTCAAACTGTGTCTGATATCATCAGTTCTATTCAACACCATCTTGAAGATCCTTGTCAGTAGAAAAGACAAGAAATATAATATGAAAGTTAGTAGGAAGAAAAATAAAACCAGGAGAGTCAGATATAAGATCAATGTAAAAAGTTATCTGCATTTCTGGATACTGCAGGTTATCTTTTATTCAAAATTCTGGAGGCCAAGAAGTGTTTTGGATTTCAGATCATTTGGGATTTTTGAGTATTTGCATATATATATATATTTATTTATTTATTTATATATGTATAAAATGAGAAAAGTTGGGGATGGGATCCAAGTCTAAACACAAAATGTATGTTTTATGTACACTTCATACCTATAGCCTGGAAGTAAGTTTATACAGTATTTTAAATAATTTTGTTCATGAAGCAAAGTTTTAACTTCATTTTGACTGCAACCTGTCACATGAGGTTACGTGTGGAATTTTCCTCTTGTGATATCATGTTGTCATTCAAAATGTTTTGGATTTTGGAGCATTTTGAATTTCAGAGTTTCGGACTAGCAATGCTCAACCTGTATGCCCTTTAAAACAGCAGCAGTAAATGTAAGACAATTTTCTTAGATGTGGAATAACTTATGGAGTAAATTATATTGACAGTTATGAAAGGATATTCAAAGAGAGTGGGATATATACTAAATTCATAGGGGGAAACCATATTATAAAGAAATTAATTCTTACCAAATTTAGTGGTGATTTTACCAAAAATCTCAAAAGCTTTTATGAAATTTAACAAGTTGATTCTACAATTTACATAGCTTAAAAAATGCCAAGAATAGTCAAGCCGTACTTAAAGAACAGGGTAGTAGATTTTCCCCACCAGACAAAAAGACAAATTATAAAGTTAAAGCAATTAAGGATGTACAGTTTTGATATATAGAGATAGACAAATAAACCACTAAAACAGTAAGAGAACCAGGAAACAGAACTATGCGTGATATATGCACGTGGTGCATGAGAAATGATGGTCTTTAAAAAAATGGTGCTTTGTCAATCATCTAGCCATATTAAACAAAAATAACTCTCCCTTAAACTATACAGAGAAATCAGTTTTGTGTTATAAATATAATGAAGAATGTAAAAACTAAAACTAGAAAATAACATAGGAGCACAAACCATAAAGGAAGATACTGATAAACTGAATTATATAAATGTAAGAACTTTTGATAATCAAAAAATAATGATAAGAGAATGAAAAGGCATACCACAGAAGGAGAGAAGACATGTGCAACATACGTAACTAACAAAGGAGTTGTATCTATTCGCAATATATAATCTAGTATAGGTATCCAACATGTAAAATTTACAATAAGAAAACTTATTGGGTAGTATGCTTATTACCTGGGTGATGAAATAATTTGTACACCAAACCTTCTTTGACACACAGCTTATCTGTATAACAAACTTGCACATGCACCCCTGAAACTAAAGTTAAAAAAAAAGTTCAGTTTGTCATAGACAAAAAATAAAAAGAAAGAAAATCAGATAACTCAATAGAAAACCGTACAAAAGACTTGAATAGATACTTCAAGGAGAAGGGTATCCAAATGGCCAATAAACATATGAAAAAGTGCCCATATTTATTAATAATTAGGGAATTGCAGATTTAAATAATAACAAAATACTATAAATATCCATCAGAATGGCTAAAGTCATAAAGACTAACAATATCATTCATTGGCACTAGTATGGCACAACTATAACCCTCATACATGGTGGGTGAAATTGTAATTTGGTACAACCCTTTCAGAAAACTCTGAGAATATCTACTAAAGCTTCTCATATCCATATTTTATTAACCAGCCATTCTCCTAGGTATATACCCAAAATAAATATGGTACCTGTTTTCTAGGAGATGTGTAAAAATGTTTGCATAGGTAATAACTCAAACTGGAGACAATACGCATACTCATCAACAGTAGAATGGACAAATAAGTTATGGTATAATTCATATAACAGTACATTTCATATTTAAACAAAAAGGAATGAACTACTGTTAAATGTGACCACATGGGTGAACATCAAAATATGATATTGAAGACAGAAGCCAGACACAGAAGATTACATAATCTTTTATTTCATTTATCTGAGCTTTGAAAACAGTAAAACCAAATCATTGGGTTGTAAGTCAAGATAGTAGTTACACTTGGTGGAGAAAGCAGGGAGTAGGTGTTGGGAGAGGCCATGACAGGAAGAGGGGAGGAACTCTGGAGTTCTGGCATATCTTGTATTTCTTGATCTGAATGGTGGTTACTCTGGTGATCACTTTGTGATAACTAATCTGTGCATTTACATGTTGTGTGCTTTTCTGTATGTGAGAATACTTTGCAATAAGAAAATACTTTTAAATTCCAGTGGAATGAGGATAAATCTGAGAGGCAAAACTATTAATTTTTTAGATTCAATATAATAGAATTACTTCTGACCATGAGATAGGGAAAGCTGTAATGTAGAAAACTCAAATACCATAAAGAAAATTATTTGATAAATATCAAAAAAGTTTTACATTAAAATTTAGAATTATTTTTCACTGCAAGACGTCATAAAGTAAAAAGATAAGCCACCGACGTGTCAAATATATTTGTAACACATTTAACTGAAAAAGGATTAGCCTTCAGAATATGTAAGTAAGAAAATAGACAAATACACCAATATAAACATGAACAAAAGACATGACCAGGTAATTCAAAAAAGAACACATGAATGGCCAATGATCATATCTGAAGCTATTTTTGCCAGAACTGTAAAATATGACAATTCCAATTACCCGTGTGCGTATGGAGCAACAGCAACTCATACACTGCTGATAAAATAATAAATTGGTGTAATCACTCCAGTGGACATTTTTGCATTACCTGATAAAGATTTGTGTGCACTCCACGGTCAGCGATTCTACTCTTGGGGATATTCCTCAGGAAACTTCAATTTGTTCCCGAGACTATGTCCAAGAAAATCCATGTTAGTATTGCTTATACCAGTAAGATACTGGATATAATGTGTACGTCCGTCAAGATAAATTATGCTTATCCACGCAATAAGAACGTTTTGCAGCAGTGAAATTTAAAGGACTATGTGCATCGGTGTGGATGAATTCTCAGGAACACATCACTGAACAATAATAAGCCAGTCACAAAAGAACACTTAGAATGTTTCCAATAAATGAATTTTAAATAAGAGTTAAGACGAACTTAATAGTTGGGGATGGATACCTTTGTGATAATCACAGAAAGAAAAGCAAATAAATGAAAAAGACAAAATGCAGCATAATGATCAAATTTCAAGAGAAAGAAGAGGAATACAATCAGGAAGGGACCCACGAGGGCTGTAAAGGTATTGGTGATAATCTATTAAGATGGACTTTTTGCTTTATTATTATTATTAAACTCTACGTATACATTATATACACTCTTATATGCATGATACATTTCATAATAATTTGTTTACAGTCTCTACATAGCTCTCTATAGGAAATGTCTTATTGGGATTTAATAGTAGAAACCCAAAGTCAGCTGTGTTGCTGTTTCAAGTGTCCAGCACTGGCTGCTGTTGACTTGGAAAATTGATGGAAAAAACTGGAGAGTATAGTTAATCGTTCTACTTTTAAATGTTTTTCAAGTTTTTTTTTTGTCCTGTGTCTTAGTTTCTTTGTAGGAATGAAAAAGAGAACACATCATGAGGTGATGGCTAGATACCATTTCGTACTAAATTTAATTTTCTTAGTAATACTGTGTTGTTGGAATGAGGGTATTGTCCATTGTACTTGATGATCAAGAAACTAGGTTAAAAAAGGTCAACGCAGATTGCTTCAAAGCACACAACTGAAATGGTGGAGGCTGCCCTGGATTTCCCTTTAATCTCCACCAACTTTCCCCAGTGTGTCTATGAATGGAATTAGCAGCAGCAGCCAGCATCGCCCTGCACTCAGGCTCGGAAGCACTCAGCTAGCCTCAGTCTCTCTGGGAGCCTCCGCTGGGCCTTCAGGGAGGTGTGATATACTGGGCACAGTGGAGGTTAAGTATCCATTTCCTCTAACTTTCTGCTTATGAGTAGTTGCTGTCCCTGAGCAACCTTTTGACTTAAGCCCTTTGCTCTCCTAAAGGCTTAGGCATTGTGGCTATAGACCATCTATATATTTAAAGGTACATTAGCAGAGAGGAGACCCTTTGCTGATCTTAAGAACAGCTTGTGAGAATGGTGGATGGGTGAAGGGGGCAAGGCAGGAGCATGTGAATGATAGCTTCATCAACTTGACATTCCCTCAGGATCCGCTACCTCCATGGGGGTTCTTTTCTGGCCATTTCCCCACCAGATGTAAAAATTATTAAATGTATTTGGCTAGAGTTTCTTGAGAACTCTTCTTTCTCAGGTTTTTTTTCCCTTCACTTTATTTCCTTCTCTGCTTCTAGTTTTATTCATTTTTATTTTCTGCTCTCACATAAGCTTTAGCTAAATGGTGCCCGGGTTTGCTCAAGTATCAAGGTACAGAGAAGGAGCTCTATGAAATTTCAGTCCTGCTGTTGAACACTGAGGTGCTAACCCAGGAGCTGATGGTGTTCCGGGGAGACCCAGACCCAATAATAGGGATACTTCTTTCCCCAATAATTGAGCAGTCCAGCAACTCGGGACTTAGAAAAGACCTAGAACTGGCTTAGAAAATTCTCCATAGTTTTAAAAAATTTAAAAAAGCTGGTCAAGGGATGGTTTGAAGAAACAAAGTAGAAAAGTTGTCATGGTTTTGTTTTTAAATTGGATCGCATCCATGAAGTTTAAGGACTTCAGGAGAAAATAATGAGTGAGTTGAGGTCATTGAAAGGTTTGGAGCCTTCAACTACTGGCTCCACAGATGGGAAATTACTTATGTATACTCTATATGTATGTTACATAAATATTTCTAATCTATATACCGATATGTAGGAGACCCTAGATAGCCCCTGAGTTGCCTTTTAGTGACTACCTCTGCTATTTAAAAGTTTTTCTATGCCTTAACTTTTAGAGTTTTCAGGATCTCGCTTTTATTTTATTTTATTTTATTTTTTATTTTTTATTTATTTTTTATTTTTTATTCCGATATGTAGGAGACCCTAGATAGCCCCTGAGTTGCCTTTTAGTGACTACCTCTGCTATTTAAAAGTTTTTCTATGCCTTAACTTTTAGAGTTT
>NW_012113586.1:2000897-2011424 GCF_000951035.1 Colobus angolensis palliatus | reverse complement strand
CGGCACTCACCAGCGAGATGACCCCAGTACCTCAGTTCAAAATGCAGAAATCACCGGTCTTCTGTGTCCTTCGCGCTGGGAGTTGGAGACTGGAGCTCTTCCTATTCGGCCATCTTGCTCCGCCCGAGGATCTCGCTTTTAAACTGTGTTTGATTCTGAGTCACATTAACCACAACAATGAATATTCTGTGAACATTTTACATTTGCAACCACATTCATATACATTGCCTCATTTATTCAATATAATCACTTTGTTTTTTTCTCGTGGGTACTAGGAGACAAGAGTCTTAGAAAATTATGCTTTTGACACATGCACGCAAATGTTCATTACAGCACTATCCACAGTAGCAAAGACACGGAAACAACCTAAATGCCCATCAATGACAGATTGGATAAAGAAAATGTGACACATATACACCATGGAATACTATGCAGCCTAAAAATGAGCAAGATCATATCTTTTGCGGGAATATGGATGGAGCTGGAGGCCATTATCCTTAGCAAACTAATGCAGAAACAGAAAACCAAATACTGCATGTTCTTATAAGTGGGTGCTAACTGATGAGAACTCATGAACACAAAGAAAGAAACAACAGACACTGGATTCTATTTGAGGCTGGAGGGTGGGAGGTGGCAGAGAAGCAGACAAGATAACATTGATGAAATAATCTGTAAAACAAACCCTCATGACACAAGTTCACCTATGTAGCAATCCTTCACATGTACCCCCAAACTGAAAATGAAAGTTTTTTTGTAAATTATGCTTTTCCACTTCTTAGGAACTGGAAGCCAGTTCTTAGATATGGGAGCTAGAATTTGAAGCTGATATTTGACTTAATGTGCTCATTCTTTCTAAATCTTGATGCTAACTTTATTAATATCTTAGCTTGAGTTTGTTTATCACAACATATAAGCTAGAAAATCAGCTTCACCTGAAGCTGGGCCTCGGGCTGCTCAGCAACCATTCCTCACCAGCCATTCAGGGCAGTTTTTTTCTTTTTAAACTCTGGTTTGCGGATCACCTGGAATGGAATTATTCTGGGGGAGGAAGCGTTATTGCTAACATTTCACATTCTTAAGCTGTGTCCCAGGTCTACTGACTCAGCTTCTAAGGGATGGGACTCAGGAAACTGTGCTGTTACAGCAAGAACCCAGATTAATCTTATATGCCCTAGGTTTTGAGAAGCAGTGGTTTAGCAACCACACCACCGTTTTTCAGGGCCACTGCCACATATGTTTCTGAATTTCTGGGATTTTGACTGCTTGAGTGGAATGGGTCTTTGTCAATATACATCCCTGAAGATTCCTGTTTGGAATTTGATCTATTGGCCAAAAAATTCTTTCCCCATCCCACCCAACAATGCAGGATATTTTTTCCAGGCTGGCCTGGAGGAAAAACCAATCATTGTTCTCGTTCTGACTAATTGGAGACAGTCTGGCCACAAACATCTCCCTTTGTTCCTTTCTCTTCTACAGGACTTGGGCAGGGCTGCAGAGTGGCTGGTGTGGAGGGTGGCTGGGGTGGGGCCCAGAAAAAAGAATTAAAACTGCAATGCCTTCTGTCATTAAGTCCTGAGTGGAATGCTGAGTTGAATAATGGAAAGGGTCTCTGCTGTCTTTGGGAACATTTTTGTTATTGTCCCAAGTAAAAGACTGGAGTGTCAAATGAGATTCTTTTATGTCTGTACTTCTCCACAATTTTTTAGAATTTCCTACGGTCTGTGCAGTAATTGCAGTTTCCTTAAAACCATTCAGTTGACTGTCCTCAATTTGTTTCAGCTGGTCTGAGAATTCTTGGGGTAAACTAAATGAAATACAATTAGGAAAGGCTCTTGTTTCCTTTTGTTTTCTTGGAAAAGGAAAGAGTGTAAATTGCTAATACCAATAAATGACCGGAAACCCCAAGTTTTCTACCAGCAGCAATACCTTTTTGTGGTGGTACAATATTTCTTTGAAATACAAATCTCATGTACAAACAGTAGTAGTAGTAAACATTTATTGAGCATTTATTTATTCCAGTCACTGTGCTAAGTGCTCTGTGTATTTTTTAATTTAATTCAACCAATTACTCTTTAAATTAGGCACTATTATAATTCTTACTTTACAAATGAGCAAGTGAAGTCCTAGAAAGTTGAAATAACCTTTCTAAAGACAACCAGGTAAGCATTAGAATGCTGATTTGTACCAAGACAGTCTAGCTCCAGGGCCATATTCCTTTTTGCTATAGTCTGTGTTCCTTCTTATCATATATAGTCACTCCCATAATACACACACTCAGGCTTTAAGTCTTTGTTTAATTTTTAAGACCAGAATACAGAGTTTGATTATTATAATAGCCATATTTTTAAAACTAACAATCAATAAAAATTCGGGGGATATAGGAGAGAAAATTTTGAACTGAGGCTGTTGCAAAAAAGACTGGAATGAAGTCTATCATATCCCATAGAGACCACAATGAGGATATCAATTGAATCCTTCACTCCTTTAATAAAGAACTTTCATATCAAAGGACTTTACATCCTCAGTATCTGGTACCATTTATAAAATGTGTACTTGAAGTGCTTAATAAATATTTATTAAATGATTGAAAGTATTTCTGTCTTCAAAGAATTGCTGATCTTTACGGGCAATTAATTGAGCAATTTTAATACATTAAGTGCTACAATAGAGGTAGCACTGTGATAGAGGTACATGATGGACACTTAATATTTATTAGGGAAATAAATAAATCCATAGGGTGCGTGTGGTGGTGGAGGGGATTCTTAGAGGGCCATGACATAATTCCCAGAGGCATTGCCACCTAAGATAGAATCTAAAAGAGAAGTAGGTACAGGTCAAATGAAGAGGGATGGGAAACCATACTAGGCAGAGGAGGCCAAATAGACAAAATATCAGAGACAAGAGAAAAAAACACGGACTGTTGAACAAATTCCAGTAGTTCGGAATGACTGGAACATAAATAACAGGGGGATTTGGGGAAAAGATGGTGCTGATCCTGCTTAGGCTAAGCAGGATCGGGTTATGAAGATCTTTTACGCCATGCAGTTTAGAATGTATTGTAACTACTGTGAGGGTCCCTTGAAAAATATGTAGCCACAGGGTGACATAATTTTAGTTGTAGATGTATGTGTGTAAATGTGCATGTTTAATAAACTATATATAACTTCTCCTCAGCATGAAACCTATTCTTCACATTTTTCATTATTAATTAAAGAATCTTTTCATTGCTTTGAAGATATAGATGATAAAGAACCACAGGAGGGATTCACTACTGTGATAAAGAAGGGTTTTACAAACTTTCATGTTCTTAGTATTACCTGGGAATTCTGCCAAAAAGTATATTCTGATTCAGTAGGTCTGAGGGGGACTCAGATTCTGGATGCCTAGCAAGCTCCCACGTGATGCCAGTGTTACTGGCTCTCAGCCCACACTTGTGAGTAGCAAGGGCTAGAAAAGGAAGAAGACAGTATCTCAGAAAAATGAAGTATGTTAATGGAACCAAAAAATCTGAGTCCGTAAGAGCATGGGATAAAGGAGACAGGCTTCGTTAACTAACGCTTAGGAAGATAATAAGAAAGAAGAAGAAAATGCTAGATTACAGAGGCATATCAAGTAAATAATACGGGAGTACCTGGCTTAGCTGACGACAAGGTGGTCAGAAAAACATTTCTAAAAGGAAATGAAATAGGATTTCCTGACAGTGACGATTATAAGCTTCTATTTGAGACCAAGTCTGCAGTAGCTAGTGTAGCATTTCCCAAACTGTAGAACGATCAAACAAGTGTTCTATAGAAGGCTCATTCTAAAGGAACTTAATACGTGTTTTGGCAAAGACTTTCTTTTTTTCTTTTATTTTCTTTTTTTTTTTTCAGACGGAGTTTCGCTCTTGTTGCCCAGGCTGGAGTGCAATGGCGCGATCTCGGCTCACTTCAACATCCGCCCAGATTCAGCCGATTCTCCTGCCTCAGACTTCCTGAGTGGCTGGGATTACAGGCATGTGCCACCATGCCAGGCTATTTTTGTATTTTTAGTAGAGATGGGTTTTCTCCACGTTGATCAGTTTGGTCTCGAACTCCCGACCTTAGATGATCTGCCCGCCTCGGCCTCCCAAAGTGCTGGGATTACAGGCGTGAGCCACCATGCCTGGCCTTGGCAAAGACTTTCATGACCAAATAAGTTTCGGAAATGCTCTTAAGCAAAGTTAAACTCATTTATAGGAAGTATTTTACCAAGAAACATCCTTTTCACAAGACACCTAATTAACACCTCCAGACCCAGAGTTTTTACCAAGCATAATATTGGAAAACTTCACCTTATGAAAAAAGACCATTGGATTTGTAGTAAGGTCTGAGTTGCAGACCCTTCTCTTTAGCAAGTTACTTAACCTATCTGAGCTACAGTGGCTTAATGATAAAATAGGTGTTACACTGTCAATCTTGCCATGCTATTATGAATATTGAATTAATAAGTATAGGAGATTATAAACTCCATAGCATTATGATATTCTGCTTATTTTTGACTACTACAACATCTTGCACAATGTTTCATTTATTGGCACTCAGTCTTCTATGAAAGAATCAGTTAATTAATTAACTGACTTTAGGCCAAGAAACTCCTTAAGGGAACTTAGTAAGAGAGCTGGAAATTGATGTTCTCCCATAAAAGGCAGGAATTAGGCAGAGGCCAGTGAAGAATATGACTTGATGTGTTGTTTATCTGTTTTCCTCTTTCTGTGGTGCTTTGATATTACTAAAGGTAGAAGACAAGATATATTATAGAAGTTAATACAGAATTATTTGCAAGGCAAAAAGTGGGTAGTACTTGAAACAGGAGAAACAGAAAAAAAAATCTCAGCTGCCATGTTCCAGTGGGTGGGCCAGTATTAATTTCAAATTAAATTTTAGGATCATTCATAACTTATCTCATGATGGTAACATTATTTAGGCCATAAGAATATCTACATGGAAAATTAATACTTCTCATATCTAAAGCTATGCAGGTCCTCAATGAACCTGACCAAACTTAAGTGTCTTATGAGAGCAGTCGAATATTATAGGTGGAAAAATGGAAGGAGATGACACATCCATAGTTACCTAAAGAATACATTTGAAGTTTAAAATACGTGGATGTTTATGAAATATTCAGTCAATTATGTATTTAGCAATCATCTCGCCAAATGTCTAGCCATTTAGCCATTTGAAAACATCTGGATTATTGAATGTTCATCCAGATGTTCAGTCTTGAGTAGATATTTGGCAGTTGCAAAATACAATTTTCCAGTTGCTTGGTCTGAATTTTGCTGAATTTTAAAAGCACTAATTTGAATAGCTGTTTTGTATCTATTCCATTGTTCTGGCTTTAGACTGATCAAATAACAACAGGCTTGGTAATAGAACTACTGAATCAGTGTTCTGAGCTACCCCACCTTGCCCAACAGTAATGTATTGTTTCTCTTTTTTTTTTTATTATACTTTAAGTTCTAGGGTACATGTGCATAACGTGCAGGTTTGTTACATATGTATACTTGTGCCATGTTGGTGTGCTGCACCCATCAACTCGTCAGCACCCATCAATTCATCATTTATATCAGGTATAACTCCCCATGGCTTACTTGGTGGTGTCAGGCAAGCAAATAGAACCCTATAAAGGGATGTAGAGGAGAAAATAGTGTGTGGTAATAGATAAGACACTGTAAGTGGGGATCAAAAGACCTGATTCAAGTCGTAGCTGTGCTCTTATCAACTGAGTAACCTTGGGCAACTATATTAACTTCAGTAGCACTTTGTCTTCTGTGAAATAAGTATAATAATAATTGATCTCCCACTTTGAGGTTTGTTGGGATAATCAAATGAGACAGAAATGTGAACTTGTTTGTGAACTAGTACATGTTATATGTGTATATTTATGATGTATATATGCCAATGTTAGATGTGAATACTTTTGTTTCTGTTTCCCTCTAGGCAAGTATATTTAGTACTACATGTGTCCAGCTTTGTACTAAAATGAGGATGAATTTTAAAAAAGAATGATCGGGAAACATCAATTTCCCGATCATACAATTTAAAACATAAAAGATTTAATTTTGCCTAAAATGAAAAATAAACATTTCAAGAAATTCTGTTCCTGGCCTTCGATTTCATCTCCCACTCTTTTAGTCAAATAGGTAAGGCCCATAAGTGTTCCATACTTTTCAGCTCTGTTTTTTCTAAAAGCTATTTCTCTACGCTTGGAATATTCTTTCTTCATGTTCCCACATGTTCAGATCCCATTAATGTTTTCACGTTTCATCTAAAAATGTCAGATTTCCCTGTTAATATTTCATTCATCCTTCTACTTAAGAGTCACAACTTTAAAGGCCTGGATTTGAAACCTGTCTCTGTCACTTAATAATTGTGTGAATTTGGCCACTATAATAATTCATTTGGAATTTTGATTTCTTCAGTAAGAATTATTGTGTCTCACCTAGTGAACTGAACATTAAATGAGATAATGTGTATCCTGGTAGATATTCCTGCCCTTTCCAAAAATGCCCTATTTCTGCCTCTGTGTCTCTAAAGAGACTCTAGTTTTTTATTCTACCAGTGTGCATTCTTTTAAAAAAAAATCAAATAGCACCACTAGGCTTATGAAAGAGGATTCGTGTGCCTTCAACTCCCAGTATACTACTTCCAGTGGCAACTCCTTTCAAGTCTTTCAACTGACACTTATATTTATCTCCGGATTTCTAGTTAACATCCTTATACTGCCATTTACTGATTTTTCAATTTTTAAAAGTATCTTCTACTGACTTTTCACAATGGAAAATAAGGATTTATTGTTTCTTACATCTTCCTTCCTTACATGAATACATTTGCTCTCTCCAATTCTCTTAGGATAGCTTATTGTTTGTTATTATGACCATTTAAATATTATTCACACATAAACTAAGAAGAGGACCATGGTTTTATTTCCATTCTCTTTCCCCTTTTGCTTTTCTCTGGAGTTAATGATCACTTTATTTTTTAATATCATAGTTTATTATGCCCTTTACTCTTTATGTTTTCTTTTCTAATAATATTTATTTGAACTGCCTTCAGACTTTAGGACAGTCTTTTTTCTTTTATGTGATGATAAAATTAAATACACTCAAATGTAGAATTTGCTTTGACTTGTAGCTCTGCGCTTATCAAGCCCACATGGCACTGACTGGTGGTGTCAGTCTATGTGATGACATCAACCTAAATATTCTCTCAACGTGAATACCTTTAAAATGGAATACTTAGGATTTTCTTTACCGGCAACGTAAGTTTTTACACTTGGAAGAATTAGGTTCCATCTCTTCAAAAATATATATTCATTTTGTATCCACAGGGTTGTTTTGGTAGACCAACAGTTTGTCAATCAGGTCCTTTGTATCTCTAAGTCCATCATACAGTCCATTTATGATTCCCATGACTTCTGTCCCCTGGTGTACATGCCATGTATGGTTCCCTCACCTTGACTATGTGACTGAATATGATACACTTCAATCCTATGATTAAATTATGCTATATGACAAAGATGAGAGGATTTTTCAGATTTTAATTTCTTACTGATAGGTGGGAATTGAACAACGAGAGCTCATCTTCTCACTCATAGGTGGAAACTGAACAATGAGAACACTTGGACACAGCGTGGGGAACATTACACACCAGAGCCTTTCATGGGGTGAGGGGTGGGGAGGGATAGCATTAGGAGAAATACCTAATGTAAATGACAAGTTAATGGGTGCAGCACACCAACATAGCACATGTATACATATGCAACAAACCTGCACGTTATGCACATGTACCCTAGAACTTAAAGTATAATAAAAAGTATATAAATAAAATTTTTTAAAAAATGAAATCTAAATTCAGTTGACTGAATTAATCAAAAGGAAAATTGGTGGGCCTGATTTAATTGGTCTCCTTGAAAAAGTGGAGCTTTCCGGTAGGAAGAGATTTAAAGCAAGAGACACTCTCTTGCTGGCCATGGAGAAGAAAATTCTTACGTTGCAGAGAGGGCCCCATGCGCAGGGGACAACAGACAGCTCCTAGAAGCTGGGAGGGGTCCCCACACAAGAGCCACAGAGAAAGCAGAGACCTGTGAGCTTAGATGAGGATCATGAGTGGCTGAGACCCTGATTTCAGACTTGTAGATCTTGAGCAGAGAACCCGGTAACAAAATGATTGAACTTCTGATCTACAGAACTGTGAGACAAGAAATGAGTATTTTTGGACCAGGCATGGTGGCTCGTGCCTGTAATCCCAGCACTTTGGGAGGCCAAGGCAGTTGGATCATTTGAGGTCAGGAGTTCGAGACCAGCCTGGCCAACATGGTGAAACCCTGTTTCTACTAAAAATACAAAAATTAGCTGGGCAGTAGTGGTGTGCACCTGTAATCCCAGCTACTCGGGAGGCAGAGGCAGGAGAATTGCTTGAGCCTGGGAGGTGTAGGTTGCTGTGAGTTGAGATGTTGCCACTGAACTCCAGTCTGGGCAACAGAGTGAGACCCTGTCTTAAAAAAAAAAAAGGGGGAGTGGTTTTTTTAAGCTGCTAAGTTTGTGGTAATGTGTTGTGGAGCAACAGAAAATTAATGCACTATTTGCATCCAAAAGGGTGATCATTTCTAAACACTCCAAAGCACATTAAATATCATCATAAGTTAAACTTTTCTCAGAGAAAATTGTTTTAAAGTATAGAGGTTATTTGAACTTATTAAATTTAAGCTGGATTCAAAATAAGCTACAATTTTAGCAAAAAATTAAGAAGTTGTATTTAACTTTATTGTCCTTCTCTGGTCCCTCCCTCCCTCCTTCCCTTCCTCCCTCTCTCCCTCCTTCCCTCCCTCTCTTCCTTCCTTCCTTCCTCTCTCCCTCCCTCCCTTCCTTTCCTCCTTTCCGCCTCCCTCCCTCCCTCCCTCCCTTCCTTCCTTCCATCCATTTTCTAAATCTGTTTTATTCTCCACCACCCAAAAAAGTAATTTTCTTTCAGTATGAGCTTTTGCCAAAACCTGCATAACATTAAATAACTCCTATATAGTTAGTTCATCCTTATGTGGGATCCTTATGGGCTCTTCAAAGATCAAACAGTTTTGGAAAAATAGCATATAAACTTCTGCTTTACTGAAATTATTATCTCCATACTCATCCTCAATATATTTATAGGTTACAGAAGAGTACTATTCTTATCCCACAATTTGAAATATGCTTTTACTCCAGGCCAACATGTTAACATCTTTTCTACGGCTGTCAGCACTGATGGCCATCTTGTATGTACACATCTAAGAAGGCTATCAAGTAAAAAAATCTCAGTAAGTGCTTCTACATACTTTAAGTAAACTGAATAGTAACCAAAATGTTTTATTACAAAAGTTTCAATATTACAGGTAAATAAATCATATCTCGTTTTAGAAATGTTGTGTTGAAGGTGTATGTAGGGCATTTAGTACATAAGATCTTTTTATTTTCTGTAGAAGGAAGTTTATTGACTGTATTGAATTGACCAGAATTTAGATTTGCACTGTCAAATATGTGGATGGATAAGCAATGTCTAGTTTGTATTTGGACAAGATATCAACAATCTTTCATTTTACATTTTCTATAGTTTTGTTAAAATGTTTATAGACATGAAGAAGACAATTGGAAACTACAGTTTTCAAATCAAAGTTTTACTGATAAAACATGACAGAGTCAGCTTCACACTGTTGGTGGCTATAACCACCACATGGTGGTGGGGATCAGCTTATCAGAATTTCCCTATTTTTGTCTATGCACCTGAAATATCCGTATAATGACAGTAAAGGAATTCTTTTAAGCTTAAACTCACAAACATGAATACATGTGAAAAGAGAAATAATGATTAAAAATACAATAAAGGCCAAGTGCGGTGGCTCACACCTGTAATCCCAGCACTTAGAGGGCCGAGGCTGGCAGATCACCTGAGGTCAGGAGTTTGAGACCAGCCTGGCCGATATGGGGAAACCTCATCTCTACTGAAAATACAAAAAAATTAGCCAGGTGTGGTGGCACGTGCCTGTCATCCCAGCTACTGGGGAAGCTGAGGCAGGAGAATCGCTTGAACTCAGGAGGCAGAGGTTGCAGTGAGCCGAAATCGCACGACTGCACTCCAGCCTGGGCGACAGAGTGAGACTCCATCTCAAAATAAATAAATAAATAAATAACAATAATGAACGAGAAATATGAAAATCTGGGGAGGTTGAAAGTAGTAATAATCATGTAGTTTCTGACTAGATTTAGGAAAAGCCAAAAGAGGCAGGGTAGGTCGAGAGAACGAAGCCGAGTAATTTGCACCCTCCAAGTGGGAAATAACCGAAACAAAGCATGGCTGATGGCTTTTCCAATAAGTTCCCCTGCTTTGAAACCTCTAAGGAGGTCCTTCGTCTCTTCCAACCCCCACCCTCTATCAATACTCTATATGGCCCTAATGTTGCTGATTATTTTAACAAAATGACATTAACTCTTCTTCTGTCCAGTGGTCTTGTGCACCCTTTAAAATCAAAGTGGAA
>NW_012113586.1:1998346-2000832 GCF_000951035.1 Colobus angolensis palliatus | reverse complement strand
TTTTTTTTTTTTTTCGATGCTCAGTGTGAAGCTTTCTCCTAACACAGGAATTATAAGCAAGAAGGTCTACACAGTGCTCAGTGGAAATCCATTTGGCATGTTTACAATCCCAGTCCTTGCTAAACAAGTATATACAAAATAAGAATCAAATGAGGTAATTAATAGCTCTTTTCAAACTGTTAACAGTATATTGTGGTAAATAGATATTTGAATTGATCCAGTGAACTTTAAAGAGATACTAAAATAAAACTCATCATTTGGACATTCTTTTTACTGTACTGCGTTTAGGGTTTATTATTTTTCCTTTCCCAACTTTGCATTCTGTTTCTTGATTCCAGATATGACTTTTTGGTAACAGGTCTATGTGCCCACTCTCTGTCCATTATTGTATGGTCTGGGGTGGGGGTGGGGTCTCAGCAGGGATCACTGAAGTGGAGAGGTCAACCTAATGACACTGGGGATGGCCGTTTCAGAAAATAACTTGGGAGTGAAAATTTTGCTAAAAACAACTTTCTCAATTAATATCAAGATAAAATGTCATACAGCTGCCTTGTCACTTTGTTTTTATTCCTGAGCATTATCATAGCTCTCCTACCTGTCTTCTTTCTCCAAATACATTTAGGGAAGCTCTTTGTAGGTATTTCGGAGTTTGTGAAGCCTGTTAGGCTGCCTTGGTTTTGGCACACGTCCAACACGCAATTTTTGCAGGTTTTTTTGTCCTGGAAAGCCTCAGAGTCTCCTTTAAATTCTACTCTGGATATACAGGAGACTGTGGACTATTTTGTTTTATTTGGCCAAAGTCCAGTTAAATAACGTCTCCCTGGCCTGTAGAGCCTAGGCCATTTCATTTATAGATCAGTGTGAGATACATTAGTTCTGAAATGCATTTTGAAGTAGACAAATAGCCAGATGAGTAAGTGGTAAATAATAGCAGATGCTCAAAGGTAAGACAAAAGTAGGAAAGATGGTTTGCATTGGGATTGGCAGGAAGACATGTTTCAGAAGGCAGAGACTGCTGAGTAGGGGCAAATTGCCGGTGCATGGTAATCCATGTGATAAGTCAGGCCAGGCCAAGGCTTGGAGACTTACAGGATAATTGAAGACTTAACAAAATAAAATTAATAGGAAAAAGACCACCAAAGTCTTTAAGCAGGGTAGAGAACAGGAGCAAGGAAACTAACTCAAACTTGATTCCAGGTTCAGACAGCTAAATTCTTTGCAGGGAGATATTTTGCTGGCTTCTTTGAAATGTGCAATAAGGTAGATCAGGGAAAAAGCAACAGATGTCAGGTAAAGATATCTGGGTTCCCATATGGTTTTACTAATAGGCTATGTGATCCTGACCAAGTTCCCATTCTTGACCTCAGTTTTTTCATTTCTAAAAGGAAAAGGTTGTGCTCATAAGATCCCTTTTAGCTCTGGCTTTCTGAGTTACTACTCAAGCATCACCAAATGGAGAAGGAGATTCCCATATGCACACCTCTATGTGGATCTCTATCACTCCATCCTTTATGTTTGTACTCAAATGCAGGTACAACAATTTGTCCATATTTTCTTCCACCCTTTTTTCCTCCTAGGACATTTTACTGTCTTAAAGCTATTTACATGCATGTCAAGGGAGAGGCAAAGTCTTTCTTGCTTTTCAAAATGAAAAGGTAACTGTATTTCTTAAATCATTAGGCAGATTCTAAATTGAGCTCTTTTAACTCTTTTAACTAAGCAAGAACATTGAACAGGAAGGAAGAAAGGAGTAAAATAGTAAATTTGTTCTTATTCATGAAAGGCAAGGACTTACCTTCTAGAAAGACATGGCCTTTTCAAAGAGTTGTACCACTTACATTATGTAAAAGCCAAGCTACTTGTTAGAAGACAAGCTACTGTTTAGAAGAAAAATTCACAAATCACACATTTGAAAAGAAGAACTTGCATGTAGTAAAAGGAACAAAGTACTGATATACGGGGCAATTTGGTTGAAACTCCAAGGCATTAGGTTGAGTGAAAAATAAAACAATTTCGAAAGATTGCATACTATATTATTTCATTTGTATGACATTCTCAAAGGACAGAACTACTAGTTTTGGAGGACAGATCAGTGGTTGCCAGGGCTAGGAGTTTTCCAGGCTGTTTTCCAGAGTGGCTGTACAATACTGCATTCCTGTCAGCAATGTATGAGAGTTTCAATTGCCCTACATTCTCACCACAATTTAGTATTGTCAGTGTTTAGGGTTAAAAAAAAAATCAGCCATTCTAATTGATGGATAGTGGAATCTAACGACTTTAATTTGCATCTCCCAGGCAGCTAATGATGTTGGATATCTTTTTATGTATGTAATTATTGCCATCCATATATTCTGTTTGTTGAAAGGTATGTACCAGTCATTTGTCCCTGTTTTAATCAGATTTTCTTTCTTTCTCTTTCTTTTTCTTTCTTTCTTTCTTTCTTTCTTTCTTTCTTTCTTTCTTTCTTTCTTTCTTTCTTTCTTTCT
>NW_012113586.1:1972244-1998296 GCF_000951035.1 Colobus angolensis palliatus | reverse complement strand
CTTTCTTTCTTTCTTTCTTTCTTTCTTTCTTTCTTTCTTTCTTTCTTTCTTTCTTTCTTTCTTTCTTTCTTTCTTTCTTTTTCTTTCTTTTACTTTCCTTTTCTTTTTTTACTGTGACTATTAAAGTTACAGCCAAGTTAGAACGTGTTCTTTTTGCTACACGTGTTCCCCTTTTCCCAGAGATTTTGATAACTCCCCTCACTTTCCCTTCTAGAGAATGTGGACTATTTTGTTTTATTTGGCCAATATCCAGTTAAATGATGTAGCCCTGGCCTGTAGAGCCTAGGCCATTTCACTTACAGATCAGTACAAGTGTTGAGGTTGAGTGTTGAAGTGCCTTTATATACATTCTGGATGCAAGTTCTGCTTTTCAAATGTGTGATTTGTGAATTTTTCTTCTAACTAATTTTTCTTCTAATTTTCTTCTAACCAGTAGCTTGCCTTTTCACTATTTTAATAGGCTCTTTTGTGAAGCAAAAGTTTTACATGTTGATTAACTCCAATTTATCAATTTTTTTATTTTATATATTAGCTTTTCAAGTTATATTTAAGAACTAACTTCTGGACATGAAGATTATCTTCTATGTTTCCTTTTAGGTTTTACTTTTAGCTCTATGAGTCATCTTGGGTTAATCTCTATATAAGATAAGAAATGAGACCAAAGTTTTTTTCTTTTTTTCTACATAGATACTGCACACTTTTTTTCTATATACAACTACACATGTAGTGCAGTTGTTTCTAAACCATTTGTTTAAAAGACCATCCTTTATTGATTTATTTTTTGCACTTTGATTTATTTCTGTACTTTTG
This sequence comes from Colobus angolensis palliatus, assembly GCF_000951035.1. Classification (NCBI taxonomy): domain Eukaryota; kingdom Metazoa; phylum Chordata; class Mammalia; order Primates; family Cercopithecidae; genus Colobus; species Colobus angolensis. The sequence goes on along the minus strand of NW_012113586.1, from coordinate 1,997,486 downwards.
TCAAAAACAAAACGGCCATATTTATGTGAGTCTGTTCTTGCCCACTGATCTATGCCTCTGTCCCTTTGCAATGCCACACTGTGAGAGCCCTGGGTTTATTTTGCTCTTCTTTTTCTGGTTTCTTAAGGTGGAAACATAGTTTATTGATTTGAGGTCTTTCTTTTTTCTAATATAAGCTTTCAGTGCTATTTGTTTCCCTCTAAGCACTGCTTTAGCCATAGCCAACAAATTTTCATATGCTGTATTTTCAATTTTAGTCAGTTCAGCGCATTTTCAAAGTGCCTTTGAGACTACCTATTGGACCCATAGGTCATTTAAAAGTGTAATGCTTGACTTTCAAGGGGTTGGAAATTTTTTCCGCTATTTTAAAAAATTTCTATTTAGTTTGATTCCATCATTGTCAGAGAGCATACTTTCTATGACTTGAATTCTTTTACATTTTTAAGATGTGTTTTATAAGACAGAAGATTACTTATCTTTGGTTTATGTTCCATGTGCTTTTTAAAAAATGTATATTCTGCTGTGTTAGGATGGAATGTTCTATAATGTTATGAGACCCAATTGTCTGATGGTATTTTCAGTTTTTCCGTATTAAGTGCCTATGAATATTTTCTGTAAAGGGCAAGGAAGTATAGTTTTTAAGCTTGTGTGCTATATACATTCTTTATGTTGTTGTTGTTGCAAACTTTGCAAAATGTAAAAACCATTCTAAGCCTGTAGGCTCTACACAAACAGGCTATGGGCTGTATTTGGCCTACAGGCCATAGTTGGTTAACCCATGTTCTATATTCTTACTGATTTTCTATCAGTATTGGATTCTTCAACTATCATTTTATATAGCATATTGGATACTTCCAATACTCTCTATATATACAAAGAATGGTCTATTTATATAGTTTATTGTATACTTCCAATGCACATTGGATTGGAAGTATTGGATTCTTCAACTATCACTTTATATCATATAATTATTGATAAGTTTGGATTGATGTATACCATTTACTATGTGGTTTCTGCTTGTAACCTGTTTTTTGTTTTTATTTTTCCTATCTTCTTTTGGGCTATTTCCACATTTTTAGTATTCCATTTTAGTTTATCTATTGAGATTAGGCTTTATCTCTCTAGCTTTATATCTTTATCTCTTTGTTTTTTAAGTGGCTGTTCTCAGGAATACTATATATATATTATATATAACTTTTCACAACCTACTTATAGTCAATAAATTGTCACTTCCTGTGAAATGTAAAAATCTTATTACCAGATAATTCCCTCTCCTCTCTCACTTGTATGCTATAGATATTTCATATATTACTTTTATGTACCTCGAAAACTCCATAAGATAATGTTAATGATGTTTGTTTTAAACTGTCCGCTGGCAACAGATTCTTTTAGCTTTCCTTTTTCTGTGCATATCTTTATTTCACCTTTATCCTTAAAGGATATTTTCACTGGATATAGACTTCTGAGTCAACAGTTATTTTGTTTCAGTACTTTAAAAATGTACCACTTCTTTCTGGCTCCATGGTTTCTGAGAAAAATCTCAACCTTTAAAATCATTGTAGCCCTAAAGCTAATGCATTATGTTTCTCTGTCAGCTTTCAAGATATTTTGTTGTGTGTCCAATTTTTGGTGTTTTTGATTATGGTATATCTAGGTATAGATATCTTTAGGTTTATTCTGTTTAGAGTTTATTGAGCTCCTTCAATGAGTAGCCTTGTGTTTTTCACCAAATTTGAGAAGGTTTTGGCCTTTGTATTCTTAATATTTTTTTTGGCATGTATCATTTTCCTCTTATTTGGCACTCCAATGAAACAAATATTAGATCTTCTTAAAATCATCCTACAGGTCTGCAAGGGTGTATTGTTTTATTTTTTCAGTCTTTCTCTCCTCTCTGATTTCCACATTGAAGAGTTTTTATTATTTATCTTTAAGTTCACTGGCTTTTCTGATATCTCCATTCTGCTATTCAACATATTCAGTGAGCTTTTAAAAAAATGTTGGTAACTGTATTAATCAGTTCTAAAATTTTCATAGGTATTCTTTACATCTTCTATTTCTTTGCTGGAACTTTTAATTATTCCATTGATTTCAGAAGTGTAGTCAGTTGCTTGCTGAAGCTTTTTAGTAATAACTGCTTTCCAGTAGTTGTCAGATAATTCTATAATCGTTGTCTCATGAAATTTGAGGTTTTCCTGGTTTTTACGTTGAGTAATTTTGGATTTTATTCTTGAAATTTTGAGTAGAATATCATGATACTTGTTTATATCCTATAAAGAATGTTAATATTTTTTGCTTTAACCCACCTTCTCCACAGGCTGTTGTTACAATGTCAGTTCACTTTTCAAAGCCATTGCAATGGTATTCAGATCTGTCCTTCATGTGCCCCACCCAATCTAAGACCTGTTAATTCAGTTCACAAAGCCTTTGGTATTTGGCTATGATCAGATCCATACATGCATAGTCTCGGGGTGGGTCCAGAAATTCATAAGTAGCTTGCTGAGGTTGTATTTCTGATTTCCTCTGTCTGAGAAATCTCTCTGGTACTTTCCATATCCTTAGAGCTCCTCTTTTTTTCGTGCTCTTTTGGGAAAGCTAGGTGTATAATTTTTCCATTCTATGACAAACTTTTACAACTGCACCTACATATGGGGCAAGAACAAGGAGAACAATGAGAGAAAACCTTGCAAAATTTATGGGCCCCTACCCTCTTGGAACCACAGCTCAATTGAATGGTGATGGGTGTTCCCTCCCCTTAGAGTTTTGGCTCCTGTGGGTTTCTATGACCTTCCACTGCCACTGCCACTATGTGATTGTGTGGCAAGTGAAAAATCAGAGAATGAAAAAAAAATTGGGAGGGATTTCGACATTCTCGATTCATGAATTATTATTTGTCTTTCACCACATCTTCAGTCACAAATAGTTTTCCCTGGTGTTCTCTCTGTCTGCACTTTGATGTCCACTTCAGGATTTCTAGTACGCTCAGTTTAGTCTGGGGGACACTGGACTACTGGGTAAAATAATAAACCAATTGCTACTTCATGATACTCATAATTCTGGTCTTCTTCCCAAATATGCCTGCTGCCATTTACTTTTCAACGTTCTTCAATTGTTGCCATATGCATCCTGTCCAGGTTTTATAGGTATATTCAGTAGGAGAAACAGGGTAGAATGTGTTTACTCCATCTTTAGGAACTGGAAGCTATGTCAGTTTCACATAGTTCTTTTGATTGTGTTTGTTTTGTTTATTTTCTGTGGCTTATTTATTTTCTGTCATTTCTCCCATTTAGAATGAAGCTCCATTCTCCCATTTAGAATGAAGTTCTATGAGTCCAGTGACTCTGTCTAGAATTTCACCACTGTATTCTTATAGCCTACAAAAGTACCTGGCACATAATTTTAATTTAATGAATATTCGTTGAATGACCAAATAAATAAAAGTAGGCTGTGAGTTGGTCCTTAAAGTGTGACATTACAGTGGTGAACAAGTGTAGAGAAAGGAGTTTCCAGTCACTTGAGCAGTGGATAAGCAGCAAGCGATGGCATGAAGGTGGAGGATTGGGCAGGAATCACTTTGAAGGATAGGAATTAATTTGTTTGTCTGAAGCAGCGGGCTCATGTAGTAGAGGTACTGATAGTATCCAATGAGAACAGAAAGATAGATTGACTCTAACCTAGGTAGGGACTTTAATAAACAAACAATAGTGATTAAATTTTATCCTGTGGGCAATAAGGAAGTGCTAAATATTTTCAAACAGGTAAGTTATATGATTAAAAACTGCAGTTTAGAGCAATTGCTATCGCAAGAGAGGGAAGAGAATGAATGCAAGGGGGCTTGTTAGAGACAAGTACATTGGGATGGTGATTTAAGAGCATAAATCAAAAAGTACTAGTAGAAATGGAGAGGAAATTTCTAATGTATTAACAAACCCCTATTGGTTGATTGATATAGTCAGAATGGAGAGTACAATTTAAGAAAATACCAGGACCTTTATCAAGAAGAAAAGGCAGGTTTCTCCAGAGAATACAGAGAATACGAAGACTTTAACAATGCTTTTCCTTGCAACGTAAAATTCCATTTCTAATCTTTCAATGATAGAATGTAACAGAACACTTCTCCATCTCCATTTCTGTTCCTTGGCCTCCCAAGCCTTATTGTTCTGGGACTCTGACCTTTCTTTAGTTGCCTGGCATCCAGGCAAGTTCTCAGCTGTCAAATTTCTATCCAGGTGGCCTCCATAAATATCTCAACAGAATTTATTTTCTTTAATTTTCTTTGGCCTTACTTGAGAATTTGCTGATTGGAAGACTGTTTGGGGCCAGTATGCTCAAAGATGGATAGCCACATCTGCTAGCCATTTGGATTAATTATTACACCTGTGTCATAAAACCTGCATTAATAAAGAGGTGACAAGGAGACTCATACTGCAGCTTAGACAGAACCCTCACTCCTTCCCAATTTTCCATCCCTATCAATGGCATGCCAGCATCTTACTCTTCTGGCACACCACCTTGGAGTATTCCAGGTTTCTTCCTCCAGCACCCCCATGACTAGTGTGTATCCTTCTGATTCTTCATCTCAAATACCTTTCGGATCCATCCTGTCCTATCACTTTTTAGTCAATATTCTAATCTGAGCCTTCTCTAATCACATGACACCTAGAATATTACAAAATTACAAAATCATCCCTCTTGCCAGCTGCCTGCCCCTTCTGACTGCCCTTTACACAGTAGAAAGGGTCTTGTTTCTCAGACATTTTGATCAAATTATACTCCAATGCTTTGACTGCTAAGAATGTATCTCTCATCTTTGATCTATTAATGGGGGCTCTCAGAAATTTACATAGTTTTCTGTTGTCCTTACTTAAATCAAACGCAAATTCTTCATGCTGGTCTTTAAGACTGTCCACCAATGTCTCCCAGTATTATTGTCCTTATTTATGACTGATCTTTGACCTATAATTGCTTTCTATTCTAGCCAAGCAAATCTACTTGTTCTCATGTGCACAAGTGTTTGATTCTTGGACTGGCTGCTTCAAACCTTAACTGCACAAAATACCTCTAAATATTCTTACCGTTTTCCTTCTGCCAAGTTGCCCTGAAAAATTCTTTCCAGGAGTCATCCCTGACACAGCCTTCAGACCCTCATATATGGGGTCCATATTAACAAGAGATCTGTAGCCTAATAGGAAGCTGTTGAGAATCTGATGCATGTAAACCCAGAGTAGGTACTGAAAATGAAGAAGGGAAATAGCTTTTGTATCTTTAGTCTAGGCTGATGCTGATGAAAAAGAACTAGTTCTTGTAATGTATAAGTCCTTGGCAGAAGTTTTTACTATGTTGCAGAAATATTTGACACACTTGGGGAAGTGAAGGATAAAGCAGACAGTGGCCTAGGCAGTCAGATCTGGAAAATCAACTATGGCAATAAATGAGATGACAGATGTTGCAACCTCATATCCCTTATACAAAAAAAAAAAAAAAATCATTAATAAGAAATAGGCAGCCTGGATGAAGAAGAGAGGAAGAAAGGGTATCAATGTGCCAAATATAATTTATTTCAATTATTTGCCCCTCTCAAAGTATTTAAACTATTAAAGTACAACCATTAAGGTACAGTTGTAGAGACTAATCATGAAGCTTCATTTCATTTTGTGGTTGGAAATAGATGACTTAAAAACAAGTTTTATAGGGGGATACAGAAGCTCTGCTTTCCTTTCTCTTTACATTTTTCAGTAGAATGATTCAGTAGATTTAAATAGGATAGACCTAAGTAACTTGACATTCTTATGATAGAGGAGAATGTCTCCTCTATAGATGAGGAGAAAATTACAGTTCTGGTCAATTCTCTAGTTTCTATTGAGCAATCACTTTCTTCCCTTTCCTCTCATATAGTTTATTCTTTTTTACTTCTACATCTCTGTCTTCTCACTTTCTCAAACTCCTTCTTCATTCTGTTTTTCTCCTTTCTTTACTGAACCACATTGCTCTGAAATGTAAAGGCAAAGAAAAATCATTAATCACTCTGCAGGGTACAGTGCTTAGACGGCTGTAGTTGCTGAAGGAGATCTGTTTAGCATCAGCTGATTTTTCATTTCCTTTCGGTGAGGAGAGTGGACTGCTTTGTGTCCCTGAGGCCAGGCAACATGAATGCAGGTATTGAGTGTTCAAGAAGAGACAATTAAGACCAAGTGCTGGGGATACAATAGCATTTAAATTAATCTAATACCTAGACTGGAGTCCTTAAGCCCCTCCTTTGCTTTCTCTGGCTTAAAGATTCAGATTTCTTAGGCTAGACATTGGTCAGCATAACTCTGCATTCTCTGATGGACAATTTCTTTTCTCCTTATTTTTCTACTCCTCAGTTGAAACCTATCTTCCTGAATTCTAAACATTGAACTATACAGTTTTCAAAGGTCTTCCTTTTATGGGACAAGACTCAGTACTACATAAAGATCTTCTAATGCCCTATAGATTATTTATGAGAATTTGACAGCTGTAGAATTATCTAGCCTTGAAATGAAAATTATATGAGAGACTGATCCTCTACTCAGAAAAACATTAGAAAAATCTAGTCAATTTTGAATGTTTGTGCATAAGGGCCAAAAAGGATAACAGCAATATTTAATCAACTCTCCTCATTTTATAGGTGATACATAGAAAATAAAAGCAATAACAATAAGTACTTATTGAACTCAGATGAGGCACAGTGTGAGAAAAAAGTACCAGACTTTAAATATACATGTGAAGAAGTCACGTAGAACACAGTATGGAGAGATAGGGGTAGAAAAATATCAAAGACAGGTTAAGAGATGTAGAGAGTAAATTGAAAAAATCAGTATGCATCTGATAAGCATTTCAGAAGGAGAGATTATGGATAATGGGGGAGGGGAATTTCCATATCATTGATAAGGATTTTCCAGAATTGAAGAAATCTATGAGTTCGCAGATTGAAGAAGTGTGTGAGTCAAAGACAAAATAATAAAATAAAGTAAATCGACAGTTAAGTATATTGTAATGAAAGTCTATTTTAATAGAATACTAGTGTTCTGGAATAAAATTTTAAGAACATTATGAGGATAAAGAAAAAATAGCCTAACAAAAGACATTTCAATAGATGAAAAATAGGGGACTGATTTTTCTCAAAATAGTGAAAAGGAAGGACAGATGACTTAGAATACTCTCTTCTCAGAAGGCAAAAAGAAAATAATTGACAACCTAGACATCTGTAAACAGACAAAGCAGTATTCAAGAATGAGGGTGAAATAAGGAATATTTCGGATGAAGACAATATATTTTTATAACTTACTACCTCTCACTGAATAAACCATTAAAAACCTATATCAGAAATAATTAAATTGAACCAGAAGGATGAAATAAGGTGGCAGAAATAATAATAAGTAAGAAGTTACTAAACTAAGCCATGCCCAGCGTTCTTTGCCTATAAAACCAGTTACCTGGGAAGCTGAGGAGGGAGGATTTGCCAGCCTAGACCACATAGCAAGATCCAATCCCTAAAAAACAAATGACTAAACCAAGCTTTTGACAGAAGTTAAAATCAACTGTCACAAATAATTATTAATGTTTTCAAAATTAATTAAATAAACATTTAAGATTAACCTCAGGTTTTCTTAACCGATGAGTAGACGTCAAAAATTTAAAGTTAACCATTAAAGAATGAAAATAGATTATGTCTATGTGTTCCAAACAAGCAGGTCAAATCAATAAACATAGGAAAGGATAAAAAAAAAAAAAGCAACAAAGAGAAAGTATAATGATAGAAAAAAATACATGAAATAAGATATTAAAAACACAACCAAATAGCCTTCTGCTTGTGGAAAGGATATAGTTGACACTATCAGATCAATACTCCCAGTACAGGAACTAGAAAAGATTACTTATAAAAATCAATCTTTTTTAAATCAAGGAGACATGAAAGTAACAAAAAGTAGTTGAAATAAAATCCCAGACAGCAATTTCTAGGTGAGATGACAATCGCATGCCATGTTCTTCTTTAAGGGAGTAATACCATTTTCAAGTGAGAATGGAAAATATGGCTTAGCGTCAGCTCAGCAACTCTACTGAGGGAAAAAGAAAACAATGAAACTTTAGATAGGAATTTAAAGGATCGAAATGCATAGCCACTTTTTCCAACAGTATATTTGCTGAGTTCTAAGGATGCAGAGGGGGCTAGGCTGGGCTGAAAACTTTCAAAAATCAGAGTAAACTCTCTGTCACCTTGGAGGACTTAGGAGATAAAATCCCATCAGAGTTGGAGACTCAAAATAATTGCTATATTTAGAAGCTGCATGGGACAAGAAGCTAAAAAGGTAAGTTCAAAAACTCTTTATGACAAGACTGAACCTTACATAGTATTTTAAGGCTTGATAGACTGTCAATCAAAAGCTTCAGAGAGTCACAAATGAGGACTAGAAACAAAGCAGAGATAGACTGGTCTTACTAAAACCACGAATTAATAACAGAATTGAGATCACCATATTCTCACCTTACCTACGTAACAAAAGAAGGAATTATTTTGGGGGGATAAGTATTATCATTTGCAATCTACAGTCTCTATAGTCTTTTACATACAAGATCCACAATACAATTAAAAATATGAGTCATATTAAGAGGTATAAAAATGTGAACAATAATTGAGAGAAAACAGAAGACTGGAAACATATCTGCTCATGATACAGATATTGGAGTTAGCAGAGGATGTTAAAACAACTTATATAAATATTTAAAAGAAAATAAAGGAAAAGGTGAAAAAAATGTAGACTCTTAACAGAAAATGAAATTTGAAGAATAATCAAGTAGACATTCTAAAACTAAGAATTATAATATCTGAAATTAAAATCTTGGTAGTTGGAATTTTACAGTACACTGGACATAGCAGAAGAGAGGATTATTGAACTCAAGTACTGATCAATAGACAAATGAAAATTGAAGTACACAGAGAAAATTAGAAAAGAACATAAGAAATACATGAGTCAGTGAGATAGTCTGCTATGTATGTAATTAATCACAGGATAAGAAGAGAGAGAAAGAGGAGATAAAAGCGATAAAAGCAATAATTGAAGAGATAATACTTAAGAATGCTGAAGAGCTGATGAAGGACACCAACCCACAAATTCAAGAATCTATGAAACCCCAGTGACAGTAAATACAAGTAAAAGTACTGTAGGTGAACCAGAGTCACACACTGAAAACTAAAGACAAAGAAGAAGTCTCAAAAGCAGCCAGCAATGGAACTGGGTAGTGAGGGAACACTTTAAAGAATCAACAGTGCAACTGGTGGTTAATTTTTCAGCAGAAACTATAACCAGAAGACAAATAAATGACATTAATAAAACAAATAGAAAAAACTAAAATAGGAAAAAACATTAATCTAGATTTATATACATAGAGACAGTATCTTCTAAAAATGAAGGCAAAATTAAGATGTTTGCAAATAAACAAAAGCTAAAATAATCGGTTGCCAGCATACCTACACTAAAGGAACTTTTTTTTCAGGCTGCAGAAATGATCCTAGAAGAAAAAGTAGATCTACAAGAGGAAATGGAGAGCACCTGGAATGCATCATCTTCTGGGGTATATAATAAATACAAAAGCAAACATGTGACCACTCTAGCGCAAAGTCCAGGTTTGGGGAGAGAGGACGAGTAGAATTAAACAACTATAAAATTGCAAGCTTCTTGCATTATTCATAAATTGCTAAATTTCTAACTTAACATGGATTATCATATGATATATGAGAAGTACATTGTAATCACTTGAGTAACTACTAAAGGAATAATTCAAAACTGTATAACTAAAGAACTAACAGAGAGATAAAATGAGGCCGGGTGTGGTGGCTCATGCCTGTAACCCTAGCACTTTGGGAGGCTGTGGCAGGTGGATCATTTGAGATCAGGAGTTTGAGACCGGCCTAGCCAATATGGTGAAATCCTGTCTCTACTGAAAATACAAAAATGTTAGCTGGCTGTGGTGGCTCATGCCTGTAGTCCCAGCTACTTGAGAAGCTGAGGCAAAAGAATCGCTTGAACCTGGGAGGCAGAGGTTGCTGTGAGCTGAGGTCGGGCCACTGCATTTCAGCCTGGGTGGCAGAGCGATACTCCATCTATAAATAAATAAATAAATAAATAGGAATAAAAATATCTGCTTAATTCAAAAACACGCAGGTATAGGAAAATAAATGGACAAATGGGAAAAAAATCCAAAATATTATATTTGAATCGAACTTTATTATTAATTACATAAAGTGTGAGTAGACCAGATACCTCAATTAAAATTCAAAGATTGTCAGATTGGATTTAAATATTAGAAAGACAAAGTTTGGCTGATTGTGAAGAATGGAAAATGCTATTACTGTAGCTGATGTTGCTAGGAAAGACAAAGATGGATATTTCATAATGAAATTAGGATTAATACAATAGGAAGATATAACAATCCTAAATTTGTGTGTATCTAATAATATACCATCAAAAATATATAAAGCAAATATTGACACAACTTAAAAGAGTGAAAAATCCATAGTTGTAGTTAGAATTTAATGCATCTATCTCAATAATTGATAGAACAAACAGGAAAGAAAAAGATTAGTAAGGATATAGAATATTTGAACAACAAAATTAAGCAAATTAACTTAATTTATGTGTATATAGGACACTCTTCTCAAACACATTAGAATGCACATTCTTTTCAAGGCACATGGAGCATTTAATAAAATAGACCACACATTAGCACATACAGTAGATATCAACAAACAAACTAAAAAAAATTGAAAGCATATAGCCACTTCATGTGGTGTTAAATTAGAACTCATTAAAAAATATATAAGTAGAAAATCTTCAAAATTTTGGAAATTAAGCAACAGACTTCTAAGTAACACATGTATGGATCAAAAAAGGAATCAAAATTAAAAGTAGTATATATTTTGAATTGAGTAATATTGAAAATATGACACCAAAAATTGTGGGTTACAGTTAAAGTAGTACTTAGAGTAAAATTTATAGCTTTAAACACATATATTAAAAAGTAAGAAAGGTTGAAAGTCAATAATTTAGACTTCTAACTTAGGACGCCGGGAAAAGAAGAGAAAATCAACATTTAAAAAGTAGAAAGAAGAAAATAAAAATAAGAGTTGCAATAAATAAAATAGAAAGTAAACATACAATAAAAATCAAGAAAGCTAACTTTTTAAAAAAGAGTTTAATTTTTAAACCCCTAAAAGACTCACAAAAGGAAAAAAATATTAAATGACCAGGAATGGACTAGTAAACTATTCCAAACATTTAAGAAAGAATATGAATCTGAAATGGGCTTTTTCAGAAGATGGAGAGAAGTAAACACTTCTCAATATTGTATTAGGCAAATATATTATTGGTATCAAAATATAACAAGGGCTTTACAAGAAAGGAAAGTTAAAAGCCAATATCACCTTTAAGCATAGATACAAAAATCCTAAACATGATATTAACAAATCAAATCCACCAATATATAAGTGGCATAATATATGAGGACTAAGTGGGGTTTGTTTGGCCAGGTCTGGATTGAAAAATCAACCAATGTCATCCACCACATTATCTGATTCGGCTCTGTGTCCCTATCCAAATCTCATATTGAATTATGACCTTCACTGTTGGAGGAAGGACCTCATGGGAGGCGATTGGATTATGGGGGTGAATTTCCTCCTTGCTGTTCTCATGATAGCAAGAGTTCTTTATAGCAGTGTGAGAATGGCCTAATAAAGAAAATTGGTACCAGAGAACTGGGACATTGCTATAAAGATACCAGAAAATATGGAAGCAGCTTTGGAACTGGGTAATGGGAAGAGTTGAAATAGTTCGGAGGGCTCAGAAAAGACAGAGATGAAGGAAAGTTTAGAACTTCCTAGTGCTGGTGGTGATGTGGACAGTGAAGTCCAGGCTGAGGTGGCCTCACATGGAGATAAGGAACTTACTGGGAATGGGAACAATGGTTACTCTTGCTATGCGTTAGCAAAGAGACTGGTGGCATTGTGCCCCTGCTCTAGTGATCTGTGGAACTTTGAACTTGAGAGAGATGATTTACGGTATCTGGTGAAAGAAATTTCTAAGCAGCAAAGCATTCAATATGTGCCCTGGCTCCGTCTAAAAACCTACATTCATTTGCTAAACAAAGAAATGACCTGATACTAGAACTTATATTTAAAAGGGAAGAACATAAAAGTTTGGGAACTTTGCAGCCGGACCACGCAATAAATAAAAACAATTTATTTTCTGGGGAGGAATTCAAGCCAGCTGCATAAATCTGCATAAATAAAGAAGAACTGAATGTTACTAGCCAAGACAATGGGGAAATGGCCTCCAGGGTATTGCACAGACCTTTGAAGCACCCCCTCCTATCATAGCCCTGGGGGTGTAGGAGGGAAAAATGGTTTCCTGGGCCAGGCCCAGGGCCCTGCTGCTCTGGGCAGCCTCAGGACATGGTACCCTCCATCTCAGCTGCTCCAGCTCTAGTCGCAGCTAAATGAGGACAAGGTATGCTCAAGGCATTGCTTCAGAGAGTACAAGCCCCAAGTCTTGGTGACTTCCATGTGGTGTTGGGCCTACAGGTATGCAGAAGACAACAGTTGAGGTTTTGGAATCTCCGCCTTGATTTCAGAGGATGTATGGAAATTGCTGAATGTCCAGGCAGATGTCTGTTGCAGGGGCAGAGATATCATGGAGAACCTCTACTAGGGCAGTTCAGAGGGAAAATGTGGGGTTTGGACCCCCAAACAGAGTCTCTACTGGGGCACTACCTAGTGGAGCTGTGGGAAGAGGGCCACCATCCTCTAGACCCCAGAATGGTAGCTTCACTGATAGCTTGCACTGTGCATCTGTAAAAGCTGCAGGCACTCAACGTCAATGCATGAAAGCAGCTTCAGAGGCTGTACCCTGCAGAGCCACAGGATCAGAGCTACCCAAGGCCTTGAGAGCCTGCCCCTTGCATCAGCATGTCCTAGATGTGAGACATGGAGTCAAAGGATATTATTTGGGAGCTTTAAAACTTGATGACTGACCTGCTGGGTTTTGGACTTGCATGGGGCCTGTAATCCCTTTGTTTTGGCCAATTCCTCCATTTTGGAATGGGAGCATTTATGCAATGCCTATACCCCCATTGTATCTTCAAAGTAACTAACTTGTTTTTGATTTTATAGGCTCATAGGTGGAAAGGACTTACCTTCTTTCAGATGAGACTTTGGACTTGGACTTTTGGGTTAATGCTAGGATGAGTTAAGACTTTGGGGGATTGTTAGGAAGGCATGACTGTGTTTTGAAATGTGAGAAGAACATGAGATTTGGGAGAGTTCAGAGGTGGAATGGTACAGTTTGGCTCTGTGTCCCCACCCAAATCTCATGTTGAATTGTAACTCCCAATGTTGGGGAAGGGATCTGTAGAAGGTGGTTGGATCATGCGAGCAGATTTTTCTCTTGCTGTTCCCATGATAGTGAGTGAGTCCTGATGAGATCTGGTTGTTTAAAAGTGTGTGGCACCTTCCCCTTCACCCTCTCTCCTGCTCTGCCATGACAAGACATGCTTGCTTCCCCTTCACCTTCTGCCTTAATTTTAAGTTTCCTGAGGCTGTACAGCCAAACTTCATGTACAGTCTGTGGAACTGTGAGTCAATTAAAATTCTTTCCTTCATAAATTACCCAGTCGCAGGCAGTTCTTTATAACAGTGTGAGAATGGAATAATATGCCATATTAACAGATAAAGCTGGGGAAAACATGTTTATCTTAATAGATGCAAAGCTTTTGATGAAACTCAGCATATATATATGATATAAATTATCAGCAAACTAGGAGTAGAAGAGAACTTCCTCAATCTAATAAAAATCATCTACAAAACCACACAGATAGTATACTCAATGTCGTAACATTGAAACTGTTGAATATGTTCCCTTTGAGGTCAGAAACATGGCTAAGATATTTGTTTTTACCACTTCTGTTAACTATTGTCGTCCAGTGCAATAAGAGAAGGAAAAGAAATAAAAGGCATAAAGATTGCAAAGAAAAGAGTCAAACTGCTTTTATTAATAATCATGCTGTTTTGTAAAATAAAAAATCACCAGAATCTATAATTTTTTTTTCTTTTGAGATGGAGTCTTGCTCTGTTGCCCAGGCTGGAGTGCAGTGGCATGATCTCAGCTCACTGCAACCTCTGTCTCCTGGGTTCAAGCAATGCTGTTGTCTCACCCTCTGGAGTACCTAGGATTACAGCTGCGTGCCACAACACTGGCTAATTTTTGTATTTTTTATTAGAGATAGGGTTTTGCCATGTTGGCCAGGCAGGCCACAAATTCCTGACCTCAGGTGATCCACCTGTGTCAGTCTTCCAAAGTGCTGGGATTACAGGCGTAAGCCACCACACACAACCAGAATCTACAATTTGAATTAATAAGTTATCAAGGTCATTATTACTAAATTAACTCATGCAAGATAAATACATTAAAATCAATTGTATTTATATATATTAGCAAAAATTTGAAAATGAATTACAAAATATTTAAAATAGCTTCAAAAATTGTGACTATGAGGCATAAAGCTAACAAAACATTGCTGAGAAAATTAAGAACAAATACCCCTTTTTCATGGTTTGGAAGACTCGTGTTGTTATAAATTCTCACCAAATTTGTCTATAACCAAAACCTATTTATTTGAAAAGATTAATAAGATTAATAAACCCTTACTGCAGTTGATCAAGAAAAAATATATGGTGGAATGTATTTATAATTACACAAAATGTAAATTGCTCAAACTCACCCAGACAGAGGTTTTTAAATAGGATTTAAAACAAGGCTGGGTGCAGTGGCTCACGCCTCTAATCTCAGCACTTTGGGAGATCGAGGTGGTGGATCATGAGGTCAGGAGATCAAGACTGTCCTGGTTAACACAGTGAAAACCCATCTCTACTAAAAATACAAAAAAATTAGCCAGGTGTGGTGGCGGGCACCTGTTGTCCCAGCTACTTGGGAGGCTGAGGCAGGAGAATGGTGTGAACCCGGGAGGCGGAGCTTGCAGTGAGCTGAGATCACGCCACTGCACTCCAGCCTGGGTGACAGAGAGAGACTCAATCTCAAAAAACAAACAAACAAGCAAAAACAAATAGGCATATTTTGTTTACTTGAGATTAACTCAAATACAATGACACAAAAATGAGTTGTTTACCAGAAGAGGAAATCCAAATGGCTAATAAACATATGGAAGGTTGTGCAATCTCATTTTTAATCAAAGAAGTACAAATTATAACAATGATGAAACTCTACCTCCCAAGTGATTCCACAAGTGTTGGTGAGAATGTGGAGAAAAGGAAGTTCTATGCATAACTAATGCAGGTATAAATTTTCAAAGCAACATGTCAATACATAATAAACTGAAATTATGCATATATACAGCCCAGAACTTACACTGGAATGTTGGTGAAAATGCTCTCATTTGGGCACCAGAAAGCATGTTTGAGGATACTGCATCATTTCTTGTAATACCTGAAAACTGGAAACAATGTCAATGATCAGAAATATACATGTATTTTAGCATATTCAGAGTGATCCTACATCCTGAGACAATCTTAATTTATGCCTATTACATTGATGTAATTAAACCAAGTTTAGTTTTCAAAAGAGGTCTTCATTGGATCATAAACTATATATGCATTCTAGATATATTCATGTACTGAAGTACTAAATAGTTATGCACATGATTGAAATAAATGCGTTAGTATAATATGTGTTAACCAAAAAGAAAAATGGGAAAAAAGCATAATGATAAGTGAAGAAAGTCAAGTTGCAAATAGATGTATACCCCATTGATACAATTTATGTAAAATTTGCAACAAAAAGCAATACTGCATATATAAGCATATACATATGTAGAATATTACATATATGTGTGTGTGTATATATATGCACACCTGTGCCAGTAAAGTTTTATTTTTCAAAAAGATCTGAGATCAAAAAGGTAAAAGGATAACATTTGTTAAATCAGGCATTTATTATGCTGTTGAATTTTCCATAATTTCAAAAATAATTAAAATTATATTTTAAAAATTTTTTTTAAATGTTGGTGGCCACATCCATCTTTGGTACTTTAGAAACTGTTTTTGTCATGGAGAGGAGCTTTGGCTGGGTGAGCTTTAAGGTATCCTTAAATTTAATTACTTTAGACACTCAGAGAATTGGTAGCAATCCTATTGATACTAATGCAAAAGATAGGGAAAGAGAAAATCCTCCCTAAAACATTCTGTTAAGCCAGTATCACTCTAATACTGAAACCAGGAAAGGACATAACAAAACAAGAAAACTACAGACCAATATCCCTGATGAACATAGATACAAAAATTTTCAACAAAATACTAACCAAATTCAACAACATATCAAAAGATAATCCACCATGATCAAGTGGGTTCTACACCAGGAATGCAGAGATGGTTTAAAATACACAAGTCAAGAAATGTGATACACCACATAAACAGAATTAAAAACAGAAATCACATGAATCATCTCAACAGATGCAAATAAAATCATTTGACAAAATTCAGCATCCATTTATGAATAAGACCCTCAGCAAAATCAGCATAGAAGGGACATACTTTAAGGTAATAAAAACTATCTGTGACAAACCCACAGCCAACATTATATTGAACAGGGAAAAGTTGAAAGCATTCCCCCTGAGAACTGGAACAAGACAAGGATGCCCACTTTCACCACTTCTATTCAACATAGCGATGGAAGTCCTAACCAGAGCAATCAGACAAGAGAAAGAAATGAAAGGCATCCAAATCAGTAAAGAGGAAGTCAAACTGTCGCTGTTCACTGGTGATATAATTGTATACCTAAAAAAGCCCTAAAAACTCATCCAAAAAGCTCCTAGAACTGAAAAATGAATTCAGTAAAGTTTCAGGATACAAAATCAATGTACACAAATTAGTAGCACTGCTATAGACCAATAGCAGCCAAGCTGAAACCCAATAAAAAAAATTCAACCCCTTTTACAATAGCTGCAAAAAAACAAAAAACAAAACCAAAATAAAAACTTACAAATATACCTAACCAAGGATATGAAAGATCTCTCCAAGGAAAACTACAAAACACTCCTGAAAGAAATCATAGGCAACACAAACAAATGGAAACATATCCCACGTGCAAGTATGAGTAGAATCAATATTGTGAAAATGACCTTACTGCCAAAAGCAATCTATAAATTCAGTGCAATTCCCATCAAAGTACTATCATTGTTATTCACAGAACAAGAAAAAACAAAAAAAAAAAAACAAAAAAAACTCCTAAATATCATACAGAGCCAAAAAAGAGCCTGCATAGCCAAACCAAGACTAAGCAAAAAGAACAAATCTGGAGGCATCATATTACCCGATTTCAAATTATACTATAAGGCTTAGGCAGAGACTTTGTATTAGTTCATTTCACACTGCTGATAAAGACATACCAGAGACTAGGCAATTTACAAAATAAAGAGGTTTAATTGGACTCACAGTTCAAGGTGGCTAGGGAGACCTCACAATCATGATAGAAGGCAAGGAGGAGGAAGTCACATCTTATGAGCATGGTGGCAGGCAGAGAGAGAGCTTATGCAGAGAAACTCTCATTTTTAAAACCATCAGATCTCATGAGACTCATTCACCATCACAGGAACAGCATGGGAAAGACCTGCCCCCATAAATCAATCACCTCCCTTGGGTTCCTCCCACAACATGTGGGAATTGTGGGAGTTACAATTCAAGATGAGTTATGGGTCGGGACACAACCAAACCATATCATTCTGCCCCTGGCCCCTCCCAAATCTCATGTTCTCACATTTCAAAACCAATCATGCCTTCCCAATGGTCCCCCAAAGTCTTAATTCATTTGAGCATTAACTCAAAAGTCCATAGTCTGATGTCTCATCTGAAACAAGGCAAGTCTCTTCTGCCTATGAGCCTGTAAAATCAAAAGCAAGTTCCTAGATACAATGTGGGTACGGGCATTGGGTAAATATAGCCATTGCAAAAGAGAGAAATTGGCCAAAACAAAGGGGCTACAGGTCCCATCCAAGTCCGAAATTCAGCAGGGCAGTAAAATCTTAAAGCTCGGCTGGGCACGGTGGCTCATGCCTGTAATCCCAGTACTTTGGGAGGCTGAGGCGGGTGGATCACGAGATCAGGAAATCGAGACCATCCTGGCTAACATGGTGAAACCCCGTCTCTAATAAATATACAAAAAATTAGCTGGACTTGGTGGCAGGCACCTGTAGTCCCAGCTACTCGGGAGGCTGAGGCAGGAGAATGGCCTGAACCCCCAGAAGTGGAGCTTGCAGTGAGCCGAGATTGTGCCACTGCACTCCAGTCTGGGCAACAGAGCAAGACTCCGTCTCAAAGCAAAACAAAACAAAACAAACAAACAAACAAACAAACAAAAATCTTAAAGCTCCAAAACGATCTCCTTTGACTCCATGTCTCACATCCAGGTCATGCTGAGGCAAGAGGTGGGTTCTCATGGTCTTGTGTAGCTCCACCCTTGTGGCTTTGCAGAGTATACCTTCCTTTCTGGTGCTTTCATGGGTTGGTGTTGAGTGTCTAGCTTTTCCAGGCACATGGTGCAAGCTGTTAGTGGGTCTACCATTCTGGGGTCTGGATGACGGTGGCGCTCTTCTCACAGCTTCATTAGGCAGTGTCCCAGCAGGGACCCTGTGTGGGGGCTCCAACCCCACATTTCCCTTCCACACTGCCCTAGCAGAAGTTATCCATGACAGCCCTGCTCCTATAGCAAACTTCAGCCTGGGCATCCAGGCATTTCCATACATCTTACAAAATCTAGGTGGAGTTTCCCAAACCTCATTTCTTGACTTCTGTGCACTTGCAGGCTCAACACCACGTTGAAACTACCAAGGCTTGAGCCTTGCAACCTGTGAAGCCATGGCCTGAGCCCTGCATTGGCCCCTTTCAGCCATGGCTGAAGCAGCTGAGATGCAGGGCACCAAGTCCCTGGGCTGCACACAAAACGGGGACCTTGGGCCAAGCCCACAAAACCACTTTTTCCTCCTAGGCGTCTGATTCTGTGACGGGGTGGGCTACTGTGAAGACTTCTGACATCCCCCAGATACATTTTCCCCCATTGTCTTGTGGATTAACATTTGGTTCCTCGTTACTTATGCAAATTTCTGCAGCTGGCTTGAATTTCTCCTCAGAAAATGGGATTTTCTTCTCTATCACATTGTCCAGCTACAAATTTTATGAACTTTTATGCTCTGCTTCCCTTATGAAACTGAGTACCTTTAACAGCACCCAAGTAACTTCTTGAATGCTTTTCTACTTAGAAATTTCTTCCACTAGATAATCTAAATCACCTCCCTCAAGTTGAAATTTTCACAAATCTGTAGAGTACAGACAAAATGCCACCAGAGTCTTTGCTAAAACATAACAAGAGTCACCTTTGCTCCAGTTCCCAACAAGTTCCTCATTTCCATCTGAGACCACCTCAGTGTGGACTTTATTGTTCATATCACTGTCAGCATTTTCGGCAAAGCCATTCAACAAGTCTCTAGGAAGGTCTAAATTTTCCCACATTTTCCTGTCTTATTCTGAGCCCCCCCAAATTGTTCAACCTCTATGCCTGTTACCCAGCTTCAAAGTCACTTCCAATTTTTGCTTATCTTTTATGCAATGCCCCACTCTACTGGTACCAATTTACTGTATTAGTCTGTTTTCATGCTGCTGATAAAGACATACCTGAGACTGGGCAATTTACAAAAGAAAGAAGTTTAATTGGACTCACAGTTCCACATTGCTGAGGAGGCCTCAAATCATGGTGGAAGGCAGGGAGGAGCAAGTCACATCTTATATGGATGGCACCAGGCAAAGAGAGAGCTTGTGCAGAGAAACTCCCATTTTTAAAACCATCAGATCTCATGAGACTCACTCACTATCACAAGAACAGTGCAGGAAAGATCTGCCCCCATGATTCAATCACCTCCCACTGGGTTCATCCCAGGACATGTGGAAATTGTGGGAGTTACAATTCAAGATGAGATATGGTGGGGACACAGTCAAACCATATCAGACTTCATGAACAAGAAAATACAACAAAAACAAAGATAAATAGATGTGACTTAATTAAACTAAAAAAACTTCTGCATATCAAAAAAAAGTAATCAGCAGAGTAACCAGACAACCCACAGAGTGGGAGAAAAGCTTCATAGTCTATATATCCAACAAAGGACTAATATCCAAAATACACAAGGAACTTGAACAAGTCAGCAAGAATAAAACCGAATAATCCCAACAAAAAGTGGGATAAGGACGTGAATAGACAGTTCTCAAAAGAAGACATACAAATGGCCAACAGACATATGAAAAACTGCTCAGCATCACTAATGATTAGGGAAATGCAAATCAAAACCACAATGCGATACCACCTTACTCCTGCAGGAATGGCCATAATCAAAACAATTAAAAAATAATAGATGTTGGCATAGATATGGTGAAAATAGAACACTTTTAAACTGCTGGTAGGGATGTAAACTGGTACAACCACTATGGAAAACAGTATGGAGATTCCTTAAGGCACTAAAAGTGGATCTATCACTTGATGCAGCAGTCCCACTACAGGGTATCTACCCAGAGGAAAAGAAGCCATTATACAAAAAAAGAGACTTGCACATACATGTTTATAGCAGAACAATTTACAATTGCAAAAATATGGAAGCAACCCAAATGCCAACCAATCAATGAGTGGATAAAGAAAATGTGATACACACACACACACACACACACACACACACACACACACACACACACACACACACACACACACACACACATCATGGAATAATAGCCATAAAAAGAAATGAAACAATGGCATTTACAGCAACCTGGATGAAGGTGGAGGCAATTATTCTAAGTGATGTAACTCAGGACTGGAAAACCAAACATTGTAATTTCTCACTTATAAGTGGGAGCTAAGCTGTGAGGACTCACAGGCGTAAAAATGATACAATGGACTTCAGGACTCAGAAGAAATGGAGGGAGGGGGGTGAGGGATAAAAAACTATACATTGGGTACAGTGGTGTACACTGCTTGGGTGATGGGTGCACCAAAATCTCAAAAATCGCCACTAAAGGACTTATCCATGTAACCAAATACCACCTGTTCCCCAAAAACGTATTGAAGTAAAATAATAATAATAGTAATAATTACTCCATTAATATAAAAGCCCTTTCTTCAGCTGAAGATGAATTTTTCTTCTTTAAGGTCATACAACAGCCTAACTTTTAACAAGCCTATGCACTAAACAAAAAAAGGCCAGGTGTGTTGGTCTTGGATAGGTCTTAAGCTTGGAAAATATTGCTTTAACCCTTTCTCATTACCCAGTGCACAACAAAAACAGACTTCTGTGTTTGGCTAGATATGAGAACACTTTGATGTCTGGTATGATCTGACCAGTTGATAAAAGAAGGGGTAATTTTCACTAAGAAAAAAGTTCCATGTTATTATCCGTCTGTTTGAGATGAAAAGTTTATGTCTAGGGAGTTCACAGATAGGGTTGTGAGCCTTTGCATACGTCACAAATCTGCGGATGACTTGGTGATGAGTAAGTTTGTTGCTGTGGCAGATGGGGCCTCATTTTTTTTAATAAGATGCTTAACAGCTACCCTCAACTTTTTTCTTCTTGTTTATTCAGTTACTGCTTTTGATGGAATTTGGAAAAGGTAGAGGCTCCCTGAGCACAGGGAATACCTTGGCCTAGTCATGGGCAAAAGAATAAAATGTCTAGTGTGCTCCCTGACCGGAATTATGACAAGCCTGGCCAAACACTGCTGTGAATCTGGGTCCAGATATGCTTCTAAAACCTGCATACAGTACTGGTAAAACAAGAAATCTGAGCCAGTGTTCCAGATCCCTCTTTTCTCAAGGGCATAAGATGTTTTATCTAGTGTAAAGCTTAGAATTATAAAAATGCCAGAGTTGAATATGACATTAAAGATAAACTCCCATCTAATTAATGAATTATATCACATTTACACAGATACAGAACTCCTCAGCTATCATAAATCAAAACTGCTTTTTCCTTATTATCATTATTGTCGTCTCATTAAAAACCACACAGAACAAAAACACAGGAGATACATTGCAATAAAGTTTTACTGCATTGTTTGATAAAGTGAAAAGCAGAGGCATGTTTGGAGTCAGTTCTTTTTTGTATGTGTGGTAAAATTCAGCTGTGAATCTTTCTGGTCCTAGACATTTTGTTGTTGGAAGATTTTTTATTTTTATTACTGAGACAATGTTACTATTATTGTTTTGCTCAGAATTTCTGTTTTACTCTGCTTCAATCTTGGGAGTTTGTATGTTTCCAGGAATTTATCCATTTCCTCCAGGTTTTCTAGTCTGTGTATGTAGAGATGCTCATAGTAATCTCTGATGATCTTTTGTATTTCTCTGGTATCAGTTGAAAAATCACCTTTATAATTTCTGATTGTGTTTATTTAATTTTCTTTCTTTTTTCTTCATTAATAAAGATGGCAGTCTATCAATTTTGTTTATCCTTTCAAATCACAATTATTATTATTATTTTTTTGAGGCAGAGTCTTGCTCTATCACCCAGGCTGGAGTGCAGTGGTGCGATCTCGGCTCACTGCAAGCTCTGTCTTCCAGGTTCATGCCATTCTCCTGCCTCAGCCTCCCTAGCTGGGACTACAGGCACTGGCCACCACGCCTGGCTAATTTTTTTGTATTTTTAGTGGAGACGGGGTTTCACCATGTTAGCCAGGATGGCCTCAATCTCCTGACCTTGTGATCCATCCATCTCAGCCTCCCAAAGTGCTGGGATTACAGGTGTGCACTACTGTGCCCAGCTCAGATCACAAATTTTTAATTTCATTAATCCTTTGTATTTTTTTTTGGTCTCAATCTCATTGAGTTCCACTCTACTCTTTTTTTTTTTTTTTTTCTGCTAGCTTTCGGTTTGGATTGTTCTTGTTTTTCTAGTTTCTTGAGGTTCTATGTTAGGTTATTAATTTTGTGCTTTTCTCTTTTTGATGTAGACATTTAACACTAAAAACTTTCATCTTAGCACTGCTTTTGCTGTATCCCAGAAATTTTGGTATGTTGTGTCTCTTTTCATTGATTTCAAAAATTTTTAAATTTCTTTCTTAATTTCATTGTTTATTCAAAGATTATTCAAGAGCAGATTGTTTAATTTCCATGCACTTGCATAGTTTTAAGAGTTCTTTTTGGTATTAATTTCTAGCTTTATTACACTGCTATCTGAGAAGATACTTGATGTGATTTCAATTTTTAAGACATTTATTGAGACTTACATTGTCCCAAGCATATGTTCTATGTTGGGGTATGTTCCATAAGAAGAACGTAAACTCTGCAGTTGTTGGGCAAAATGTTCTGTAAATGTCTGTTAGGTCCATTTGGTCATGAGTTCAATTTATCCATAGTTTCTTTGTTGATGTTTCTGCCTTGATCATCTGTTCAGTGTTGTTAGTGAAGTGTTGAAGTCCCTCACTATTATTATATTGCTCTTTATCTCTTTCATTAAGTCAGTTTCTTTGTTTGTTTTATAATTCTGGGTGCTGTTACATAGGATGCATATTTAGGACTGAAATATCTTCCCATTGAATGGATCCCTATATCATTATGTCATGACCTTCTTTATCTTGCTTTTTACTGTTATCAGTTTACAGTCTGTTTTGTCTGATATAAATATAGACACTCCTGCACAGTTTTGGTTTCTGTTTGTACGAAATTTCTTTTTCCATCCCTTTCTCTTGGATCTGTAAATCTTTACTAGTTAGATAGGTTTCTTGCAAGCATCATATAGTAGGATCTTGTTTTTTATCCATTCCACCGGTCTGTGTCTTTTAAGTGGAGCATTTAGCTCATTTATATTCAAGGTTACTATTGTTATGTGAGGTTTTGTTCCCATTATAATGTATTGTTTCCTAGTTGCTTTGTAGTCTCAGTTGTGTAATTGGTTCATAAGACCTGTGATTTTTATGCTTTTGGGTGTCGTTACGATGGTGAGTATTGCCCTTTTGTTTTCATGTTTAAAACTCTGAGCATTTCTTGTAGAACCAGTTTAGTGTGATAAATTTACTTAGCATTTGCTTATCTGTAAAAGACTGTTTCTCCTTCATTTATGAAGCTTCATTTAGCAGGATACAAAATTCTTCGCTCACAGGTTTTTTTCTTTGAGAAAAGTGAGAATAGGACCCCAATCTCCTCTGGCTTATAAGGTTTCTGCTGAGAATTCTGCTATTAGTCTGATGGGATTTCCTTTAGAGGTGATTAGACACTTCTATCTTGCTACTTTTAGGTTCTTTTTTTTTTTTTCATGTTGACTTTGGATAGTCTGATGGCTACATGCCTTGATGGAGTTCGTTTTGCAAAGTATTTTCCAGAGGTTCTTTGATCTTCTTTTATTGTGAAGTCTAAATCTCTAGCAAGAACAGAGAAATTTTCTTGAATTATTCCCTAAAATAGGTTTTCCAACCTTTTTTTTCTTTTCCCTTGGGAATACCTATAACTTATAGTTTTGCTCACTTTACATAATTCTATATTCCTTGAAGACTTTGTTCATTTTTTACATTCTTTTTTATTTTTGTTTTCAAACTTTAAAATTCTTTCTTCTGTATTGTCTATTATATTAATGCTTTCAACTGTGTTTTGTAAATCCTTCAATGAACTTTTTGTTTCTAGAAGCTCCAGAAGAGTTTAAATATCTCTTTCTCTAGTAAATTTTTAATTAATATTTTGAATTGTTTTGCTGATTTATTTGTGTTGATTTTCAACTTTCTTTTGGATCTTATTGAGCTTTCCTACAATTCATATTTTGAATTCTTTACCTGTCATTTCAGAAGTTTTATTTTAGGTAGAATCCATTGCTAGAGATCTAGTGTGATCCTTTCAGGGTGTTGAAATGGCCTGTTTTTTTATACAGCCAGAGTTCTTATGCTGGTTCCTTTTCACCTGGAGAAGCTGTCACTTCTTATTTTTGCATATACTTTTGTTTGAATGGGACTTTTTCTTTTCACTCTTCGAGAGTGTGACTGTAGCATATGCTGGGTGGGTTCTTTGGCTTTGCTTCTGGGTGCTTTTAAGAAGTCAAGGTTCTCACAGTGCAATCAAACTAGAACTTAGGACTAAGGAACTCAATCAAAACCGCTCAACTACATGGAAACTGAACAACCTGCTCCTGAATGACTACTGGGTA
>NW_012113586.1:1920550-1969092 GCF_000951035.1 Colobus angolensis palliatus | reverse complement strand
CACATGTACCCTAGAACTTAAAGTATAATAAAAAAAAAAAAAAAGAAGTCAAGGTTCTCTATGAATTCTTTCATAAATAGCTTTAGTGGGGTGATTTTCTCAAATACTGGCTGTTTGTAAGTTGTAGTAGCAGTGTATTGGGTATGTGAGCAAGCTCACTGTCTCCTGCAGAGATGGAGAGTTTCTTGTGAAGCTTATCT
Source organism: Colobus angolensis palliatus (assembly GCF_000951035.1). NCBI lineage: Eukaryota > Metazoa > Chordata > Mammalia > Primates > Cercopithecidae > Colobus > Colobus angolensis. The sequence goes on along the minus strand of NW_012113586.1, from coordinate 1,968,892 downwards.
AATTCCTCAGTGGTGTGCACATCTGTCAGTAGGTATTTTATTTGGTTGTACAGTTTCACTTCCCGGCCAGTAGGTGGTGATTTTAGTAGAGGCAGCTGCAGTGGTAGCAGTGGGATTTATGCTTGGCCCTTGTTAATCAGGAGTAATACTGTGATATCCTGGGCAATGAGTGGGGCTATGGGACTCCCAGGGATCCCCATCTAGTGTTCTACCACTAAGGCAGGTGGAGGGGGCAAAGCTGGGTGTGGCTGCATCAAGCAAACCCTTGACCAGGGTCTCTAACAGCAGGTGCAAGCACTGACCCTGGCAGGGTTTGGCCCACTAATGGCAGGTGCAGGCACTGAACCTGGAAGGGTTCAGAGTTCAGACCACTGGAGCAACTTTCCAGGGAGGGATGGAGGTGCTTCTACCATTCCAAAGAACCCTATCAAGCACTGGGGGACATCCTGGAATCCACAGCCCAGCATATAGTAGTGGGACTTATCCAGTTCCCATGCCCTCTACCAAATGGGTCTCTCTCCAGTGTCAGGCAGCCAGCAGCAGGCCGCAACAGCTAGCCCAGTTCTTAACAGACTGCATTTAGATCATGAAGATGCCCCTGGCTGAAATAATCCATGCCTAGGGGCAGAAAGTGTGGCTCTCAGGCTATACTCTTTCCAGTCTGGTTCATGAAGGGAGGGGTTCCCAGCTCTCACACAGCAGTGCAAACCATGCCACACTCTCCTCTCAGTTCTGACCATGAAAACGTCTCTCTGCCTGATGTCAGTTCACATATCTCATCATCATACCTGTGGATAGTGTGCTTGAGTCCCAGGGGGATGGGACTGGGTCAGCAGACTTGTTCTCAGGCCCCCTGGACTCAAGCACAGATTGTGATAGGCGCAGGCTGGTCCAGGATCAGCAGAATACTCAGGCACTGTGGCTGCACTGCGGCCGCACTGCCGCCCTGCTGCCAGGAAGGGCAGGCCCCTCTCCATGGGAACAACCAAGTAGGCAGCTTTGGGGAAGACCAGTAGGCATGGGGCACATGGTTCCAATGTGCCTCAATCTCAGCAAGCTGCAACAGCTGGCAGCAAAATCCATCCCTGGGATGTGTGGAAGCAACAGTCCTTCACTTCTCTCCCTGGTCTTACCCTTTATTTTCTCATTTAATCCTTGCAATGACAACATAAGACAGAATCTGTAATTTGCTCCCATTACAGATGGTAAAACTGAAGCTCAGAGAGTTCAATTAACTTAGCCAAGATCATGAAACCAGGAAGAGGTACAGTAGGGATTGGAATCCAGGCTTTTAACTACGACTAGTTTTAAGCAATGCTGCTGCCTCCTCAGTTGGTACAGGAGGCTTACTAATGGTTTTTTAAATCTAAAATGCATAAATCTAGAAATGTTATGTCTATGTGTAGGATCAATGGGAAAGTGTATGGAAAGATGACAAAAATGGGGGCCAAAATATATAGGATTTAAAATATGCCTGTGTATAGCTAAAACCACTCAGAGAAAGAAACACATCAGCACCTGATAATAGATGGGCTTATAATATCCTTTTATTACTTTATTTTACAGAAGGCTAGTCCAGAGCCCACAAGACTTTAATGAGGACTGTGACACTTTACCAGTTATGCGACCTTGAGGAAGACAACCTCTCTGTGACTCAATTTCCTCCTTGGTAAAATCAGGGGACTGGAGACAGTTATTTTTAAGTCCCTTTCAGCTGTTTCATCTCGTGACTTTACGATGTTAGGAATTTATTCCATTTCTGCCATATGAACTGTCTATTTTTAAGGCAGGCCTGGCTATATAGTTCTTTGAGCTGTCTAATGTAGCTTTGTGCCCGCTGCAGTCCAGATCTTCCAGTTTCAATATAGATGTGAATATAAGACTTAATTTCCTCATCTTTTTTTTATACACATGAAATATCTCAGAAAACAAATGCCCTTTCATATAGGAATGGTGGGTCGGGCGTGGTGGCTCACACCTATAATCCCAGTACTTTGGGAGGCCGAGGAGGGTGGATCATGAGGTCAGGAGATTGAGACTATCCTGGCCAACATGGTGAAACCCCATCTCTACTAAAAAAATACAAAAAATTAACTGAGTGTGGTGGTGCGCACCTGTATTCCCAGCTACTCAGGAGGCGGAGCCTGGGGAATCACTTGAGCCTGGGAGGCAGGGGTTGCAGTGAGCCAAGATCGCACCACTGCACTGACAGAGCAAGACTCTATCTAAAATAATAATAATAATAATAATAATAATAATAATATAGGAATGGTTGTAGACCCATATTATGAAATATTATATAGATATTTAACATAGAAAAATGGAGTATTTGTGCATAACAAATATATATCAATTTAATTTTTTATACATTTACATGTTATAAATATGTATCATACATACAGCAATTCATGATGAATAGTTAAATGAAGAAAATATGTTGCAGATTAATATTTATAGTATAACTGATTTTTGTAAAGAAGCAAGGAAAGAATAAAGAAAATGATGAAGAAAGAGAGGGAGCAAAAGGCATAGAGTGAAAGAAAGTAAGAAAGAATTATGTATGCGCATCAGTGTCTATATGTGTGAGTTTTTGTGACCAAGAAACTGTTAAGTTTTTCTTTATTTCTTTATAGTTTGACTTTTTACAATATGCACGTATTTCTTTTGTAGTAAAATAAGACAAAAAGAAAAAAATCTTAACTCCCAAGAAGATTTAGTTTCATATCCTTTCATATCCTTTTCTGACTCCTGCTCATCTTCCCTTCTCTCTTCTGTCTTCTCCTCTCTTCTGCATAGAGAATCACTGCTTCCATATATTCATCACCAACTAAGCAGAGTTTTAGTTTTACTTAATAACAGCAAAACAAAATGTCCCCCTCCCACATTTTCCCAAAAAGCACGCTTTTCTTTTATCATGCTGTTTAATATGCTTTTTCAAAAAGTCCTATTACGGACTGCCTACTGGTCCCTGTCCCTGTCAAAAGCCTTCCTCAGGAGTGAATTCCCACTCCAGGAAACCAGTTATCTGACATTTTATGTTGCTGGCAAGTTATCACTCTTAAAGCACTGGGATCACCTGTATGTTTACATATTTCAAAGGAAAATGTCTCTTTAACCTTTTTAGAAGAATGTGAAACTATCTTTTTTAGTGTTTGACTCACAAGGAAGATCTGGGAATGTTATTGCAATCCACATCAAATCCTTTTGTGGTTCATGGAACAAAAGAGAGGTAGGGGGAAAATAGAACAAAAGAAAAACAGCTCATCAGATTTTTTTTTCAACAATATTTTGATATGTTAAAATCTGTGAGGGGCCGTGCACAGTAGCTCACGCCTGTAATCCCAGCACTTTGGGAGGTCGAGGCAGGTGGATCACCTGATGTCAGGAGGTCTGGACCAGCCTGGCCAGCATTGTGAAGCTCTGTCTCTACTAAAGAATACAAAAATTTCTCTTCTTGTGATAGTTTGCTAAGAATGATGGTTTCCAGCTGCACCCATGTCCCTACAAAGGACGCAAACTCATCCTTTTTTATGGCTGCATAGTATTCCATGGTGTATATATGCCACATTTTCTTAATCCAGTCTGTCACAGATGGACATTTGGGTTGATTCCAAGTCTTTGCTATTGTGAATAGTGCCACAATAAACATACGTGTGCATGTGTCTTTGTAGTAGAATAATTTATAATCCAAACACCGCATGTTCTCGCTCATAGGTGGGAACTGAACAATGAGATCACTTGGACTCGGGAAGGGGAACATCACACACTGGGGCCTATCATGTGGAGGGGGGAGGGGGAAGGGACTGCACTGGGGAGTTATACATGATATAAATGATGAATTGATGGGTGCTGACGGGTTGATGGGTGCAGCACACCAACATGGCACAAGTATACATATGTAACAAACCTACACGTTATGCACATGTACCCTAGAACTTAAAGTATAATAAAAATAAAAATAAATAAAAAAATAAAAAAAAAAAGAATACAAAAATTAGCCGGGTGTGGTGGCTCGTGCCTGTAATCCTAGCTACTCAGGAGGCTGAGGCAGGAGAACCGCTTGAACCTGGACTGATATTGCACTATTGCGCTTCAGCCTGGGAAAGAAGAGTGAAACTCTGTTTAAAAAAAAAAAATCTGTAAGGAAAGGAGGAAAATTTGATCAGAATGTTAGGATGTTAAAATTAAATGAGAACTTAGAAACCATTGAATTCAGTTCCTATATTTTACAAATAAAAAACATGAAGACCAGATAGGAGAAATTATTTGCACCAAGTCACACAATAAGGTAATAGTAGTGTTGAGATTATGCCCTCCATTTTCTGCCTCTCAATAATGAAGTGAACATACTGGGTTTTGGGTGCAGGTAGACCTGATTTGGAGTCTTAGACCTCCAATCAATAATTATGTGATATTTTATTTACCAGTGTAAAATAAAAATTGTGATATTTGTCTCATAGAATTATTGTGAAAATCAAATGGAATCATTTATATAAATAGTACAATGTTTAGAGCACAGAAAGTGTACATAAAACATTAGGTTTAATATCTATTTTAATGTTCCACCCACTCTGTATATTTTGTTTGCATTTCAGTGATTATCTGTCTTTCTAGTGCATTTTGTCTTGTTCTTACATTTGTGAGGCAAAATAAGGCCATTCAAAATTATCCCTTTATATCACTTAATATGATATGGTTCTGTGTCTCCACCTAAATCTCTTGTTGAATTATAATTCCCAGTGTTGGGGGAGGGACCTTGTAGGAAGTGATTGGATCATAGGGGTGGATTTCCCCCTTGCTGTTCTTGTGAAAATGAGTGAGTTCTCAGGGGATCTGATGTTTAAAAGTGTGTGGTGCTTTCCTCTTCACTTGCTTTCTCTCCTGCTGCCGTGTTAAGACATGCTTGCTTCTCCTTTGCCCTTCTACTATGATTGTGAGTTTCCTGAGGCCTCCCAGCCATGGTTCCTGTATAGCCTGTGGAACTGTGAGTCAGTTAAACCTCTTTTTTTCATAAATTACCCAATCTCAGGCAGCTCTTTGTAGCATGTGAGAATGGACTAATACATATTGTTCTGGTTTTCTCATGTTTTTCATGGCCCAGAAGTCCTAGCAAAGTAGTTAGGCAAGAAAAAATTTAAATAAAATAATCCAATCGGAAAGGAAGAAGCAAAATTATCTCTATTTGCAGAAGACATGATCTTATATATAGAACCCTCTAAAGATTCCACAAGCAGTCTTAGTAGAACTAATACATTCAGCAGAGTAGCAAGACACCAAATCAACACACAAAATTTAGTTTCATCTCTATACACTAACAATGAACAATCTGAAAAAGAAATTAATAAAATTTTATTTACAATAGCATCAAAAGGAATATAATAGTTAGGAATTAATTTAACCAAGGAGGCAAAAGACTAGTACAGTAAAAAGTATAAAAGTGTAGTAAGAGAAATTGAAGACATAAAATAATTGAAAATATATCTCATGTTCATTGATTGAAAGACAATATTGTAATATTGTCAGAATGTCAACACTGCCCTGTGGGCAGTCTTATACAGATTTAATGCAATATTGGTATAAATATCAGCAACATTTTTTGCAGACATTAAAATAAATCCATCCCCCAAATTACATAGAAACTTAAGGACCCCAAATAGTCAAAACAATTTTGAAAAAAAAAAGAATAAAATGTAGCACTCTCACTTCCACATTTCAAAACTTACTACAAAGCTACAGTAATTAAAACAATGTGGCACTGGCATAAAGACGGACATATATACCAATGGAATGGAATATACCAATAGGAAGCCCAGACATAGACACTCACATATATGGTCAAATGATTTTTGGAAAAGGTGTCAAGACCAATGGGGAAAGGACAGTCTTGTCGACAAATGGTGCTGGGAAAACTGGATGTTTACATGGAAAAAATTAATTTTGATGCTCACTTAACATCATATACAAAATTAAAATGGATGAAAGACCTAAACATAAGAGCTGACATATGAAAATGTTTAGAATGAAACATAGGAAAAAGCTATATGACACTTCATTTGGCAATAGTTTCTTGGATATGACTTCAAAGGCACATGCAACAATAAAAAGTAGACAAATTAGACTTCATAACAATTAAAGACTTTGCATCAAAGGAAACATTCGACAGAGTGAGAAGGCAATCTACCTACTACAGACTTCAAGAAAATGTTAGCAAATCATATATCTGATAAGAGGTTAATATCCATAATATATCAATAACTCCTAAAACTCTACAACAACAAAAACCCCAGAACCGATACAAATATGGGCAAAGAACTTGGATAGACATTTCTCCATAGAAAACATACAAATGGCCAGAAAGCATATGAAAAGATGCTCAGCATCACTAATTTTAGGGAAATGCAAATCAAACCAATGACATATCACCTTACACATTAGGAACAATAATATCACAAAAACAAAATAAGTGCTGGTGAGGATGTGGAAGAATTTGAATCCTTGTGCACTGTTGGAGGAAATGCAAAATTTTACAGTCACTATTGAAAACAGTATGGCGGTTTCTCAAAGACAAAAAATAGATGTATTATATGATGCTGCAAATTTACTTCTGGGCATATACTCAAAAGAATTGGGAACAGGATCTCACAGAGATATTTGTACACCTATGTTCATTGTAGAATTATTCACAATACTTAAGAAGTTGAAGCAACCTAAATGTCCATCAGTGGGTGAATGGATAAAGAAAATGTTATATACATATAATGGAATATTATTCAACCTTAAAAAGGAAAGGAATTCTGACACATGATACAACATGGATGAACATTGAGGACATTATGCTAAGTGAAATAAGCCAGCCACAAAAACACAAATATTGTATGATTCCATTTATATGAGGTAACTAGAGTAATCAAAATCACAGAGGCAGACAGTGGAATGGTGGTTGCCAAGGACTGGAGGTAGAGGACAGCAAGAAGTTATTGTTTAATGTGTATCAAGTTTTGGTTTTTCAAGATGAAAGGAGTTCTGGAGATGGATGTTGCTGATGGTTGTACAACAATATTGATGAGCATAATATAACTGAATGGAACATTTAAAAATGATTAAGATGGTACATTTTATGTAATATGTATTTTACTGTAATAAAAAAGTAAGGGCAACAGATGGAATGTCATTTCCCCACGACTCTAATTTATACTTCATCTTACCCTTATGGATATGACTGTGTTTATGTTTATGTTTAATTTTGTCAACTTTAGTGGATTTTGTAAACTGCTTTAAAGAAAGATAACTACCTATGCTATTGAAAATCATTCATATTACCTTTGTGGGAATACTGGTTCCCAGAATTACATATATCCCCATGATTGTTGGGCACCTGTTAGCCTCCAACTATTGAATTTAGTCAGAGGAAAAGAAGGGCCAACACAAATGATCTCCGAGTATATCAAAGGATAAAGAACTGGAATCCAGAACCTGAAAGGCTTACTTAAAAGAATTTATACTTTCTGATCAACATCGAATGTCAATTAGTTGCTTGTTTTTCTCCCAAATCTTTGTGTTTTCTGTTCTACAATCAACAAATTAAGACTCAGACTTCTTGGTGAATATTACTGACACATCAACTCATTTTCATTTAGAATCCTGTTGTTTAATGGCTATATCTTAGCTAATTAAAAGTAGAAACTCTCAAACTATGTATGTTTAAGTTATTCTCAGCATTGGGTACAGTACTTAGCACAAAACTCAGTGTTCAATAAACAGTTGTTAAAGGAAGAAATGTTCTAATAGTACATATGCAATGTGTCCCGGTTATCTTTCTGATTTGGTTAAGGTATTTTAGTATATATTATCTAATTTTTTAAGATCTATTTGGCAGGGCTAAAGACTTTTTAGGCCATCTACATATATTTGCATCCAACTATTAGAAGAAAAACTTTAGACCAATTAAATTTAACAGAGTTTAATTGAGCAAAGAATGTTTACAAATCAGGCAGCCTCTAGAACCAGAACACGTTCCGAGTGACTCCAGGGCTGCCACGTGGTTGGATAACATTTATAGTCAGAAAAGAAAAGTGATGTACAGAAAATATAATTGAGGTACAGAAATAGACGAATTGGTTAAAACTGAGTGTTTATTTGAACCTGGTTTGAACAGTTTGGCTACCTGTGGTTGACAGAAGTTGGGCTGCCATAATTAGCTATGATTCTTATCACAACAGTAAGTTTCAGGCTACTTACACATCAAGTTGGGTTGTAATTCATTATGCATGGAGAAACCCTTGGGCTGAACTTAAAATAGGTAAGAAGTCTGCTTTAGGGCAAACATAATAAAACACCACTTTTAAAAAAAATGAAAGATAATAAAATAAACTCTTGTAACTCTTTTCCTGAGACCTTAGATAGGTATTTGGACTTGGACCGCCATTTCACAGGTTTTCCAGTTCTGGCTAATTTTTTGTATTTTATTATAGGTTTGAATCCAAAAGAAAAGAATTCTTTTGCTCCTTTTTTTTTTTTTTCATTTTGATTAGTTTCTCAAACACCTGGAAAGCTAATGTGGACCACCCAGAGGAACAAGATCTGAAACTTATCAGAAGCTCATGATAGTGTAAGACCAATGATTGAGACTATAGATCTGAATTATTCTTCCATCTCTGCCATTACATGGCTATAATATTGAACATGTCACTTAACCTCCCTGTCTCTGCCTTTATTTACTATGAGTACTATGAAGTTCAAAACAAATAATGCATTTTTCAAACTTTGCATTTCAAAAAATATAAAACATAATGCAAGTGTAAAGCATTGTTACAAAACAAACTTTTATAAAGTAGAGTCTTACAAATTAAACAAAATCTTATGGGTCCTCATGACCACCCACATTGCCATCCGCAAAAGAAAGGAGAAGCTTTTTGTTTTGTTTTATTCTGTTGCTGTATTCTTTGGCAAAAGCAACAACACGCTAGAGCCATAATAGAAGCAACAATGGTAACAGCAATCTGTTCAGCCATCAACTATGTCTATAAAATATCTCATACCACCAGTGACCAATAGTTAAAAACTCACACTAAAAATCTATGTGATTAGTTTTTCCTTACCTACCTCAGATTGTCTGCTAAGCATATGGGATGGAAGATCTGAGTGTTTAAATAATTTGATGAAGCAGAACTTTTAGAACAACTGCCTTCTTCTTCTATAATATGAAAGCCGCATCCTTATAATAATTTTCTATGAATTCCTCCTAGAAAATTAATTTTGTGGAATATTGCTGGATGGCACATTTCCTCATTATTAGCCTTCCTAAGAATATCTGAAATAACAGATTTCTTAGCCTGACCTCTTTGGATTGCAAATGATGGAAACCCAACTCAAACCAGCTTGACAAAAAAAGGGAATTTAATGACTCAATTATGAAGTTCAGGATTCATTTAGGCACTGGCCTATTCCTGTGACCTAATACTTCCACATAATTAATTTCACACTAACAATGTGACATCACTGAACATAGAGTTGGGAAGAGAGGTGCACAACTGGCTTTTGAAAATTAGGACAAACCAACTCCAGCACGTGTCAACCTGTATGCTAGGCATGGTGCTTTGTGCCAAAGCTATGGGATTAAGTAAAAACATGGTCCCTTTCTTGACATAGGGAATTAGAAGGGAAGAAGGGGGCTCTGTAACATTTATTTCAATATCCAGATGCCAGGTACCCAATTCCATTCTCTATTCGTTATAAGAGCTTAGACTCCGTGCTTAAACGCCAGTTCCAGTATCTGTTTGATCTTCAGCAAATTACTTAACCTCTCTGTGTCAGTTCCCTAATCTAGAGAAAGGGGATAGTAGTAACATCTCCTTCACAGAGTTGTTTTTGGAATGAAATCAGTCCACACATGTAAAACAGAATAAATTTTCATTCATGGTGACTTATTATTAAATACTTGCTATTGATATATTTTTATTGCCATTTTTCTATTTTCATAAAAATCTCTTTGATTTGTAGGTATCAATATCTCCAGCGAAGAAACTGAGAGGTTAAAAGACTTGCCCAAAGACACATATAATATATAATATGATTAAGCTGGTATTTGACTCTAGCTCTATATAATTACAAGTCTCATATGGTTTTACGTTCCACACCAATAACACAGGACTGTTTATCATACGCCTATTCTGAACCACCTACAATACTAGGAGCCTTAAATATATTTTCTAATTTATCATTTACAACAGTACAATGCATCAAAATTTTCTATTTCTACTTTACATATAAGATAACAGGGAATCAGAGAGGTTAAGTGATTCCTGTGGCCATACAGTGAGCTGGGATTTAAACCAAGTCTGCTAGATTTCTAGAAATGTGTTCTTAATGACTCTGCTAAATGACTTACAACTTTTAACCATTAGTTTGAGTCATGTTTTTTCATTTTACCCTGAAACAGGATGTGGTGCGTGGGTAACATGGTAGGTGCCCTACAAGAGATGAGAATATAATACGTATCAGCAATGGAACGAGGAGAGGGAGAGGGATTTGATTTTGTTTTTTCTTATAGCAGGAGCAGAGAATCCTTCTCTGGATCCTGTTCGATAAATTTTAACAGACTGATGGGGTGGACTGTGCATTTCTTGTAAAGGAGACAGCCTGAAGAAAAGCATAGAAGCTTGAGAGCATGTGTATGTTTGGTGAATGGCAGCAGATCAGAGAGGTATTATGGGATGAACAGGTGGAGATGGAAAAGTTGTCCTTGATCATCGAGGGTTTTCAAGCACATGCTAAGGAATTTGGACTTAATTCTATGGTACTAAGAAGTCACTGAAATTTTTTGAGAAAAGGAATTTAATGAACTGGCTTGTATTTAGAAAAACAAGGATTGTAGTAATATGTAAAAACAGACTGGAGCAGAGGGAGACTGGAGCCAGAAAGATGAGTTATATATTATTACAATAGTTTCTGCAAGAGATTATGTAAGCTAGAATTAGGGAGGGGTTTGAGAGCAATAGATGACTTTGGGAAATACTTAGAAAGTATCGTTAACAGTATTATCTCTGCTAATTAAAAAATAACTCAGCATACAAGGTAACAACATTTTATTGCAACAGATCAGCATTGACTAGAAGACTTTCAGAAGTCTGTATTGACCAACTACTAGAAGTTTTTCAAAACTTACTATTTGCCATGTGCCATTGCAAGCCTTTTACGTGCATTATCAAGTAGTTACTATTATTTCTCTAATTTGCAGATGAGAACAAGAAAGATCAGAGAGGTCAAATAATTTGCTCAGTTACAGTTAGAGAGCGACGAAGCCCACATTATCTTCTTAATAACTCACATTATACACAAATCATCACACTGGCTTAGGCCAGGACCTTCCTCTCTGGTGTAGACAGTTGCAATAGCTTCTCAGGAGGTCTTTGTACTTCTCCTTCCTACCTATCTTTTCTTTACTGATCAGCTGGAATAATATTTTTGAAAACATAAACAAAAGTCACTCCTCTGCTCAAAATCTTTCAATGGTTTCCTGCTGTACTTGGAATACAACCCCAAGTCCTTTCCTAGGGCACTAGCCTTGTATTGGCCTTGATCACTGCTCCTGCCCACCTCATACCACTCACCGTTTGGCCATTATAGTCCAACAACATTCACTCATCCACTTTCTGGCAGGCCCTGGAATATTCTAAGCACTTTCCCATCTCAGGTCTCTGCGAATGCTATTTCCTCTACCAGTGCTCATCCTCCCATTCTTTATCAACTAAGTTCTCACTTACACGTGTTTGATCTCAAGCTGTGTGTGTTTCCTTGTTATTTGAAGCACTATGCTGAGCCATATTGGAATCCGAGGTAAAAGGAAAAATCAGTAATATTGACTCTGAGTTTATGTAATATTTTGATTTTTTCTCATGATGGAATTTTTGCATTTTTATTTTAAAAATATTGTATTAAAATTTTATTTATCTTGATTATTGAGTATTTTGGTGTCCCCTTAAAATTCTCACCAAAGAAAGTGCCTCGCTCACCTCACCCTTTTCCAGTACTGGTCATTTTCTGTCCCACCAAACTGTTAAGTAAGCTTCAGGGGTGCCCGGAACATGCCTGTTTTGTTCACTGCTATACTCACTGTATGCAACAGATTAATTGTCATGGAAAAAGCAACAAATGAAATTTGTTGAATCATTGAATGAAATGTTAGGGATTTCACCAGTAATATTCAAATGTATCATCTCATTTCATCATCATAGTAACTCTGTGATTTGGGTGTTCTCTCCTGTTTGTAGATGAAGATAGTGATGCTTAAAGATGTTAAGTAACTTGGCCAATGTAGATACACAATTAATTAGTACATCACAGAGGTAGAATTTGAATCCAAGCCTCTGCCTCTACATCCAGGTATTTTCTACCACACCAGCTCCTGTCTGGAGGTTTATTTAAACAAAGGCTGAGTAGGCATTAATCAGGGTTGCAGAAAGAAGTTCTGGATTATACAGGAAGCTGGATGAGTGGACTTCAAGTTCTCTTTAGATACTTAATATTTTGTAATTCTATGATGACCACCTTATAATAAGCTGATTAGAACTTGGTAAAATCAGTTTCTTAATTTGCAAAATGGGAATAATAGTCTGGATCAAACTGATTTGTTTAGAACATTATATAGAATGGTCTGTGTAAGTTGTCTAATACAGTGTTTGTTATAGAGGAGGTAGCACATTTTAGTAATTAATTGTAATAATAACAATAAACAACTTAGGTGAGAGTGAAAAACCTGGAATTTGAGACCAAAATAACTTCTCTTTTGCTCTGTTTCCATGGAAAGTGCCATTTCTCCAGTCGGAAGAAGAGAGTTAGACTCACTGTCTCACTTCTGTACTTGCCTTCCTGATGCGAGGTAGGCCATTCAATCCTGTTTTGAAGTTGAGGATCTTAAGGCGCTGAGAACAACTTCCAGGACCTCCTAGTTTTTGCCTAGCACTCCTAGCTTCTTTATTTTTCACATGGAAGTAATTCTAATAGACTCCAACCTGGTTCTTTCTGGTCCTTCTTTTCTAGTCACCCAGATGGCCTGACACTTGGGAGGGACAGGGAATAAACATCATCTTACAGAGATATTCTTTCCAGTAAAAGCAGCATTACCTGGAAAACACATGGTGGAGGCAGTGGGAGTAGGGGGAGAAGAATGATGTTTTATCTCCTGATAGTAAAGTCACAATGAGTGTTTCATGAAAGAGGATATGGTTTCAATCAGCTGAGGTTGCATGTGGGAACCTCCTGGCTCCTCTCCTTCACCTTTTCTTATGCCAGAATCTTACTACAAAAAGGCTGAACCACGCCACTGATAGAATTTTATCCAGTGTAGTACTCACCCCTGGGTTCAACTTCATAACCTCTAGCATGATGTGGATCTCATAGCAAGCACCCAATAAACACATGTTGAGTGACTGATAAAACATAAGTCTATAACAGACAACTTAACACACATGCTCACAGATTTACAGTCCTCTGGTGTGAGATATGTGTTTAGACACTTTTTCCTGTGGGTTCCCTTTCGTATTTTTGTCCTTCACTTTTCTGGTTCATTTGTTACATCCTCTCCCATTTTTACATATACATTCATGTGTGTGCATGCGCATGCACACACACACACACACACACACACCCCTCAGGATCAAAAAGATGTGGAGATACAATAAATCAATTTTGCTTATATTAAAAGCAAACTGAAGACTAACAACATTCGCAGCAAAATTTCTCATTCTCCTGCTAGTTCATTTGTTTTGAAAATGCAAACAAGGCTTAACCGAGTTTGCTTCATTATCTGGACAATTTAATATTCTGCATCATTTTTTGGATGAGTTGGTAAGACATAGCTGCCTCTTCAAACCTGAGTGAAGCACACAGAGGAGCAAGTTCTGAGACTGGGAAGTAAACAGAGGGAAAATGAGGTGAAAATATGTATAGGCTGGATATCCCTTCTCTGAAATGCTTGGGACCGGAAGTGTTTTGAATTTTGGACTTTGGAATATTTGCATTATACTTACCAGTTGAGCACCCCAAATTTGAAAATCCGAAATCCAAAATGCTCCAATGAGCATTTCCTTTGAGCACTAGGTTGGTGCTCAAAAAGTTCTGGATTTAGGAGCATTTTAGATTTGGGCTCTTCGAGTTTAGGATGTTCAATATATTTAAAAAGGGTAGCAAGATAGATCAAAGACAGAATGGCATAGCATAGAAAGAGAAATGGAAAGACAGGGTATTATTTATTCAGCTGCCATTGCTAAAGGCAGTGTGATCTGATAGGCAAGCCAAGAAACCCACAATATATTTTATATCACAGTGAATACAAGTATCTAGTAGCCATGGGATGCAATGGAGGGCATTTAAGATAATATGAAGGCTGTATTATCACGTGGGCAAACAGGAATGGGAGACTCCAGTGTGTGTCTAACTAGGGAGTTCAGGAAGTCAGCAACTTGGTGATCCACCAGTGAATAAGTCAACGTGTCCCAAGTTTTGAAGACCAGGCACTTGAAATGGACTGACTGGTGAGATCAAGGCATGCCCCAATCTTGCTGGGAAGTGCACTGTAGCTAATTACAAAATTTGGTCACAAATTATTTTCATCTCATTCCCTCTACCTATGCCCTTTGAAATGTAAAGATTGCAGCTCCTCCCATCTATTATCCACCCATTCATTGGACTTATTTTGTCTAATATGTTGCAAGTAGGTGCTTGAAAATGACTTCCTTATTGGGGCTTGTCTTTTCTCTTGCTGTTGTTAGAGGACCTGCTGTCATCATCATTTGACAATTTCCAGGCTAGCCTATTGTGTGAAGAGAGACATATATTTTAATCACCTTTATCACTCAAGCTAGCAAACATCAGCCGACCCCCAGAAGCAGAACCATCTAACTCAGGGTCCCAACCTTTTTGACACCAGGGACTGGTTTTCCGGAAGACAATTTTTCCACAGATCCAGTGGTGGGTCAGAGGAATTGATTTTGGTATGAAACTGTTCTACCTCAGATCATCAGGCATTAGTTAGATTCTCATTCTCATAAGGAGCACACACCTAGAATCCTTGCATGTGCAGTTCACAACAGGGTTCATGCTCCTATGAGAATCTAATGCTGCTGCTGATCTGACAGGAGGTGCAGCTCAGGTAGTAATGCTCACTCACCTGCCACTTGCCTCCTGCTGCATGGTATCAACAGATCCAATGAGAAAATGATGACACTAATGTACTAATAGTTAACACTTCTCTGGTGATTACTATGTGCTAGGCATTATTTTAAGTTCCTATCAGGCCATGGACTGGTACTGGTCAGTGGCCCAGGGGTTAGGGAACTCTGATCTAACTGACCAGCAATTAGTTCTCTTTGGCACACAAGTGAGCTTGGCTATGACCAGCAGAAGCAGCGCCCAGCCAGGCAAGTCCAAATAGTCAACACACAGAATTAAAAACTAAATTAGTGATATTGTTTTCACCTACTAAGTTTCAAAGTGGTTTTCTTCTTTTAAATACATCAAAAAATAACTGATATATTAATTCAAAGGTTTCAGATAGGTCATTAGTCCAGTTCTTTGGGAACAAGAATTCAGTAAACAGAAAATCTCAGTCTTGGGAACAAACCAGGAAGACAGTGGTAAAAAATTGAGTAAACACAAGGACAGATTCTTACATATAAGGCAGAAGCAAGTTTGTGAATTTTGGAACCTCATATTAGAGTCAGGCAGATTTAAGTGAACATGTTTAATGATGTAATATGGACTCACATTTGTAAGCAATTCCTGGGTAAGTTCAGAGTTGTTGCTGGGAACTTTCTTGAATTTTTCTACCCATATTTTGTGCCTATTCTTCATAGAAGCTATTCCAAATATTTTTCAAACTCTTCAGATCTCAGACCCTCCTTTGTTTTTCTCTCTCACTTGATGATCTTCCCTCCATGTCACAGAGAAAATGGGAGCAATCACTTAAAAACTAAGTCAATTTTCTACCACCAAAGGTACAGATTTAACCAACTGCATCCAGATTTGCATCTTTCTCCCCAAAATGATGTAACCTCCACATGCCTGAGGTTAATCCTTCTGTCTGCGCTTTACATCCATCTAGAGGACCTTACCATCTATATTCTCTTTCTTCTGTGCCTTTGATGTCCTTCCTTTTACTCGGTACTTCTAATCAGAGTGTAAATACGCCAATCATTTCCATTTTAAAAAGTTCCCCTTACCCCTGTGTTCTTGAATGATCCTCCTAGTTCTGTCTCCTTCACTTTCAAGCTTTGGGGTAAAGTGGTACACACTGCTGCAGTGTCCTCCCTGCAATTTAGCTTTCAACTGTGTTCAATTGTGTTTTTGCCCTCAACCTCCATGAAATTGCATTCACCTGAAGTTGGAAGCAGAAGGAAGGAATTAAAAAAGAAAGAGCAAATATTTATGATTTAGATAACAGATAATAATTAGATAAAATGATACAAAAATGCACTCAAAGCTGGCAGTGGGGGAAAACACATTGGTCACTACTTGCTACCAAAATCAAGAAAAATGCATAAACTTTTGTGCTTTCTCTGAAGCACAAAATCACAAAATAAGAAATAATAATCACAGATTTAGAGAAAAATAAAGACTATGACACTCTGCTTAACATTATGCATGTAAATATTTTTAAACTTGATTAAAATAGACATTTATTTAGATAAGTATAAATGATAAGATCTACCTCCAGAAGAAATGGAAAATTTAGACAATATTCATGGAGGAAATAGAAGTTGTCAATGAGCTACCCCTTCCAAAAGTACACCAGATCCAGATGTTGATAAGAAAATTCTACCAAACATTTAAGGAATTCCTAACTGATCCTGAATGCAAAAATTGCATATATTTTCTAAAAGATTACCTAAGAAAAGGAAATTGGCTGGGCGCGGTGGCTCAAGCCTGTAATCCCAGCACTTTGGGAGGACGAGACGGGCGGATCACGAGGTCAGGAGATCGAGACCATCCTGGCTAACAAGGTGAAACCCCATCTCTACTAAAAAATACAAAAAACTAGCCGGGCGAGGTGGTGGGTGCCTGTAGTCCCAGCTACGGGAGGCTGAGGCAGGAGAACGGCGTGAACCCGGGAGGCGGAGCTTGCAGTGAGCTGAGATCCGGCCACTGCACTCCAGCCTGGGCGACAGAGCGAGGCTCTGTCTCAAAAAAAAAAAAAAAGAAAAGAAAATTATAGATCAAATTAATGTATTAATATCAGTGTGAGAATCCTAAATGAAATATTAACAAATATAATTGAGCCACTAGGAGAGTAATTGCTATTAAATAGATGGGATTTATTCAAGAAATGCAGAATGGTCCCATGGGACTAAATCTAATAATATAATTTGTGGTATAAACAGATCCAATGAGAAAATGATAATAATGTTCTAAGTTAACACTTCTGTGGTGTTTACTATGTACCAGCCATTATGTTAAGCACTTTAAATATGTTAACTCACTTACCAACGTCTCACAGCTTCCATATGAAATGAGAAACATTATTTTCTCCAGTTCATAGGTAAAGAAACTGTTAATGAAAGACATTTAAAATTCATCCAGGATTATATACCCTGATAATTGACAGAGATACTTTCTGCAACCTAGGTAAGTGCCTGACTTCAGTGCACTGCTACCCTTCCATCATCTTCATTGATCCTGAAATATCATTTGATACAATTCAACATTCATTCTTGTTTATTAAAATTTACTTCTAAAACAGGGATAGTTGTTTCCTTAATATGATAAAATATATCTATCTTCCTGTTAAAATGCAGGTTACACTTAATGGAGAAACCATTAGAAACATTCCGACTAAAATAAAAGACAGAGGAAAGATGCTCATTACTATTACCATTATTTAACATTTTTTTGGATGTACTAGCAAACACAAGGAAACAATAGAACAAAATTTTAAATTGTAAGTTTAGAAAGAAATTATCTTCATGTGAAGATAATATGATTGTTTACCTGGAAAACCCAAAATAGCAATATTTTAAAAATTATAAACTATAAGATATATCAGGAAGATAGCAGAGGCCCCTTAGCCCAATCATTTCCCAGCCACAAGGGGGTTCCCAAGGTGAGACCAGCAGAACTGCCCAGCTGCATCCAGTCCAAATTGTTGACCCACAGGACTATGAGCAAATAAAATGGTATTGTCTTAAGCCAGTAAATATTTGACTGCTTTATTACCCAGCAAAAATAACTGAAACACAGGATATGACAAACATGTCATATCAAATCAGTGAAGAAAATATTCATTACTTAGTAAATGTATTTGGAGAACTTGGTAGTCATCTAGCAATAAATTAATTGAGATTCATACCGTATTCACACTTTATAATAGGATTAATTCCAAGTAATATATTCAAATTTGAAAGATGAAACCATAAGGTACTATAAGAAATCACGGAAATTTTTTATAACTGTGGGAGTGAGAAGAAGAGCATTCTAACTGTACATTAAACACAAAAATCATAAAATAAAAGATTGATAGATTAACAATGAAAAAATGCAAACTTTCTGCATGGCAGAAAATCATGGGGAAAAAATCAAAAGACAGATTACAAACTGGACAAAATATTTTTTAAACATATCACAGGCAAAGGATTAATTTGATTAATATATAAAGAACTCATGTAAATAATTACAAAAAATGAATAGATTGAACATAAAAATAAAAAAAAACTTATATGCCAGTCACGGAAAAGGAAATACAAATAGTTTGTAAACATATAAAGATATGAACATAATTATTATATGTTAGTGTTTGTTCATCAGTTATAACAAGTGCACCACCTCAGGGTGGGGGGTGGTGTGCATAATGGGGGAGGCTATGCTTGTGTAGGAGTAGGGGATAAAAGAGAAATATTACACACACACAATCTATGAATCAATAAGGAAAAAAAACCAAAAACAATCAAATGTCACAAATAAACATTCCCTGAAAAGGAAACCCAAATAACACAAATGGCCAATGAATACGTGAGAAGACATATCTGTACTTGTGAAGAAAACACATAATAAAATTACAGTGGTATACCATGTAAGCTCACCATGTTGTCAAAACTTAAATTGACACTGACTTTTTGGAAACACCGTGGAATAATGAGAACTCTTATACATGTATTGCCAGTGTGGTTTGGTACCAATATTGTACGAAATAATTTAACATTATCCAGCAAAATTAAAAGAGTGAACACTCCAAAACGGTTATTCCACTCCCAGGAGAAGCACCTATACTACAATAGGACAGGTGAGTAAGAATGTTCATAGCAGAATTCTTCTTCATAGCCAAAAAAAAAAACGAAAAACAAAGAATCATCCAAAAAGCAATGGCAACTACCCACATACCTGTTTCTTGAAGAAATTAAAAACAAACTATAGAATAGTACACAGCAGTGAAAAGTATTGCACCATCAAACACAAAAAAACATAGATGACTCTCAGAAATAATGTTGAGCCAAAAAAATGTCAGGTTAGTATTTCCTTCTGAGGGAAAGGAAAAAATTGATGTGACTTAGGAAGGCAGCAGAAACTTCAAAAGAATTGTTGACAAATTTTTTTGAGTTGAGTGATGGGTACATGGTTTTTTTATTATTATTCTTTAAACTACAAATAGATGTATAATCACAAATTGTTTTCAATTAAAAATAACAATTAATGGCAGAACAAACCCCCAGGAATTTGTAAACTGTTAGAGTTGTCCAATGATCATAAACAGGACTTAGACAAACAAGAGAGCCAGATGGTAAATATTTGTACCTAGGACTAGATGGAATAAAGCAATTAGGTAGCAAATTTTATCATCAGCACATAGCTCTATTCCTGACATAATAGACATTCAGTAAATGTTTGCCGGATGAATGGATGAATAAAAAGTAGGGATTGAAAACCCTTGGGCTGGGACTTGAAAACCACAGGCTTCATTTTATTACTAATGGGAGATAAGGCTTTAGAGGCAGATAGTGGAATGCTTTGAAAATATCCCTTGTGGGATTTAGGCCATTAAAAATTCAGAATAATAAAACACTTATCATTGGAGGGAGTCATAGACATAATGAAAACAACTTGTCAATTTATTCAGTCTGGCAGCCTCATAACCCCTACGTAGACACACAGCTTAATACTTTTATCCATATAGCAGATTGGTTTTAGGAGTATCCTGGGGGAAAATTCAATCTTCATAAGAAAACACTTAACAATGTATTCCTAGAAATACAGCTCTCTTATGTAGCAAGTAGTACTTTATATGTGCAAAGTTCTATCAAACACATTGTATCAATTACTTATAGGATTTCTATAATCATATTCATATTTCATAACTGAGAAAACCAACAAACAGAAAAGCTTAATATATCACATTGTCACAAAAGTAATTATAGAAAGATTCAGCTGAGCATGGAGGCTGAACTGAGATACTACATTTAAGTGCTAGAATTAAGTGATCTGTGGTTCAGGATGCACATGTGTGATCTGCTTAAATTACTTGAAGCTTTAATGTGCAAATGATTCATTTACTGAAGGAAGGGTCTAAACTAGAGGAAATGTGTCTTTGGGATCTGTTACTATGTCTGTTCTGCCGCTGTCTTCTGTGTTATATATTTTATTTGTTTATTTTTCCATAGGTTATTGGGGTACAGGTGGCATTTTGTTACATGAGTAAGTAAGTTCTTTACTGGTGATTTGTGAGCTTTTGGTGCACACATTACCCGAGCAGTATACACAGCACCCTACTTGTAGTCTTTTGTCTCTCACCCCCATTCCATCCTTCCCCCCAAGTCCCCAAAGTCCATTGTATCATTCTTATGCATTTGGTCCTCATAGCTTAGCTCCCACATATCAGTGAGAACATACGATGTTTGGTTTTCCATTCCTGAGTTACTTCACTTAGAATAATAGTCTCCAATCTCATTCAGGTCTGCAAATGCTGTTCATTCATTCCTTTTTATGGCTGAGTAGTATTCCATCATCTATATATACCACAGTTTCTTTATCCACTCGTTGATTGATAGGCATTTGGGTTGGCTCCACCATTTTGCAATTGTGAATTGTGCTGCTATAAACATGCATGTGCAAGTATCTTTTTAGTGTAATGACTCCTTTTCCTCTGGATAGACACCCAGTAGTGGGATTTTTGGATCAAATGGTAGATCTACTTTTAGTTCTTTAAGGAATCTCCACCCTGTTTTCCATAGTGGCTGTACTAGTTTACATTCCCACCAGCAGTGTAGAAGTGTTCCCTGATCACCACATCTATGCCAGCGTCTACTGTTTTTTTTATTTTTTTATTATGGATATTCTTGCAGGAATAAGGTGACATCACATTGTAGTTTTGATTTGCATTTCTTTGATCATAAGTGATGTTGAGCATTTTTTCCCTATGTTTGTTGGCCATTTGTGTATCTTTTTTTTGAGATTTGTCTCTTCATGCCTTAGCCAACTTTTTGATGAGATTGTTTTGTTCTTACTGATTTTTTTGAGTTCATTATAGATTCTGGATATTAATCCTTTGTGTGTGTGTTTTTTTCTTCAGGCTTTTTGCTTTTCTGTGCTGTTTTCTTTACTTCTCACCATAGATTGTACCCCCTTAGAATCAGGCACCCTGGCAACACCTCATACAAAATAAAACTATCATTCCTTTTCCTCCCATCCTTAACAAAAATTAAGGATGACCCATTTTATCTCCAATCCTTCAGTAATCAGATACATAACTTTTTTTAATCTTTGGTAAACAAACTTCATTTCTTTATTTCTTATTTTTTACTGGTGCTGGCTTAGTATGTCATCTCTCCCAGGAACATCACCACCTTAACAGATGATGGTAGATGATTAGATACTTTATGTTGAGGGATTTGACAAACTGTCTCTCTCCTACCACTGCTAAAATCTAGTATCCCCCCTCAGCTTCCCCGAAATGCTTTTCCTACCTATCACTGGTATAATTCACATGTCAGAGAACCTATTTCAAAAACCAGAATTTCCAGTATGCTAGAAGCAGCTATTCTTCTGTAGAGGAAGCACTTAATAGTTGACCAAGTGTTGGTACTAACCCTTTGGATTCTAGTAACTCTCATTTTGTGTGACATATTTGCTTGCGGTGCCTGAGAGGGCAGACTCAGGGCCAGTCTTTCATGTGGCAGAGGAGTTATGATTCAAGAATGCCATAATGTTCTGCCCACTATACCCAGAACTCCCTGATTGCCCTTCTCCCAGAAAGCCCAAAATGTTACACCATTAGAAATTCATTTCTTTAGGCTGAAAGACTGTCAGACACACTTAAAAAAATTTCTTGACATTCTTGGAGGAGGTAGAACCTTTAAGTCATTAAAATAAAAGTACTTATTATTTGATTGCTTTCTCACAGAGCAGTAGCCAGGAAGGTTCCCAAGGAAATATGTTACAAGTTGAGGGAAGCTAACCTGAGACCGGCCGAGGCTGTTTGGAGCATGAGGCACTGCCCAAGGAGGCTCCTCTAGTGAAAGCATTGATGAGGTGGCAGAGGAATCAAGACTAACTGAGGAAGTAAGAGATAGCTGCCCTCTTAAAGGTTGCCAAAGAAAGGGAAGTACTATGGAATGGCCTCATGGAATGACCCCAATGTCTGATGTCACCTGTATCTGTTAGACCCAATGCCTTCCTGCTGACCTGCTCAACATTCCCTAGGAGTCTGGGAAATATGAAAGTGTCCAGAGAATGTCAAGGGGTGTTATACCATAGTCGAAAGGTTAAAAGATAATTTTTTTAAAAAAAAGTATAGTGGTGCAAAATCAAGTTTTAATACCAGGAAAAGGGGATGAAGAATGAGGTGTGAAAGGTGATTCTAGTATAGTTCCTTTTAGAGTTTTTCATTCTTTCAATTAGCTATTCATTGAGTAAGTGCCTGTACAAATTACTGTGCCAGGTAATGAGACAAATCCAAGGAATAGCAAGACACATGGATATCTAATAAAACTTGAATGTCAAGGAGTGATGAAGGTAGTAGGTAGTACAGAAATTCTAGGAAAAGAAGTCCCTCTGGGCACTTGTGTTTAGTGAGATAGATAGAGGAGTAGAACTTCAAAGTGTTTGAGATTATGTTAAAGAGAAGAGGCAAGAAGGCGATCTGGAAAACGGAAGTAGGCAAGCAAAGGCAGTGAGGTAGCAACGCATAAGATGTCTTTGGGGGGCAGAGTAAGCTGATGCAAAGAGGTGGTGGTAGTTTTTAGGCGCCTCTGGGATTAGGGCCCACTGCCTAGGTCAAATTCTCCCATTGGTGACCTTAGGCAAGAGACATAGCTTCATTGTGACACAATTTCATCATTTGAAAAGAAATAATAACAGTATCTACCTCATAAGAATGCTCTAAGAAGGGAGAAATATGTTAAATGCTCAGTAAAGTGATGAATACATCTGTTTGAAAATTTTATGATTATTTAATATTACTTTTGCTGATTCAGTAATTTATATGTTACCAGTAGGAAATGGAAGTAAAAAGGCAAGATTGTTTCTTAAGTGTTAGATGACAATATCTGGATTTTATTCTGTGGGAAGCGAGGGAGCTTTTGAAAGCATGTCATAATTGGATAAATTTGCCCTGCAGCAAGGGATTGGATATGATCTAAGTGCTGGGTGGAATTGGGATTTGGAGGCTAGAGGAAGAAAGATGGAATGGAGGCCGGGCGCGGTGGCTCAAGCCTGTAATCCCAGCACTTTGGGAGGCCGAGACGGGCGGATCACAAGGTCAGGAGATCGAGACCATCCTGGCTAACACAGTGAAACCCCGTCTCTACTAAAATACAAAAAAAAAAAAAAAAAAAAAAAAACTAGCCGGGCGAGATGGCGGGCGCCTGTAGTCCCAGCTACTCAGGAGGCTAAGGCAGGAGAATGGCGTGAACCCGGGAGACGGAGCTTGCAGTGAGCTGAGATCCGGCCACTGCACTCCAGCCCGGGCGACAGAGCGAGACTCCGTCTCAAAAAAAAAAAAAAAAAAAAAAAAAAAAACAAGAAAGATGGAATGGGAAGCAATGGCTGCAGCTAGCTGATGGATGAGGTAATATGGTCTTGAACTTCAAAATGACAGCAGAGATAAGAAAGAAGTTATAGACGTGAGAGACATTGTAAAAGAAGGAGGGAGAGTGTGTGCTGTCAGTTTGAATCTAGGAAGGAAAACCAAAGTTGGGTCTGATGTTTTGAGCTTTAGTAACTAAGACTAGTATGGTGCCAGAATAAAAAGCAGAAAAGGAAGGGAAAAATTGATTTAGGGAAGAAGAGGGGGCATAATTAGTTCAAAAGGTAATGTGAAATTTAAGCGAAATGTAATGCTGGAGATGCAGAATAAGAATTCAGGGGAGAGGTTGGCTGGGGATATGTTGTCTTCTGAGTAATGGTAGAGAGCAGGTTGATGGATGACTTCTCTGCAAGCAAAAATGTGAAGGTAAGAGCCTAACCTTAAGTCTGAACCTTGGGGATTGTGCAGAGACTTGGTGATTTGGACTTTAAAAGAATAGCAATATATTATTCTCCTTTGCCATGGGTATGCTGTTACAGAAATACTAGCAATGAGGTATACATATATGCTTTTCATTAACTACTTCTTTCTTTCATTTGTTCATTTATGAACATTCATTACAGCATTTACACTGTCTAATGCTCAGTAACTACTTAACAAATGAATAAAATCCATCATACTATCAAATCCTACAGAAGAGCTTACCTGCCTCCATATCTCCATGCAGACTGTTATCACCTTTGGGTTATAACAAACCAAAGGTGTTATAGGGTAGGTAGGTTGGATTGCCCTACCTGCATCTGACATCATTGGTCCATAGCACCATGATCACGCATATTCATGCTGTAGCTTTGGGGCAATTTGATAGCCCTTTTGCGGGGCTCCTCCTTTTTTTTTACTTCACAACTAAACACTTTCATTCAACATTTAAGTATTTTGACTCCGTGCCATGTTATGCAATCAATGAGCAGTTTTGGAATGGGCACAGATACAGTAGGCTGCCTCTAAGAACATGCTCCGCTACCCTTGCTCCTTACTCACACTGGCAGGAGTGGTTTCCTAGTGGGACTGTACTTTGCATTTTAACATAATAATTAGAGGTTGTAATTATAATAGCATAAAATCACCAGCCAAATACTGCTAGTTTTCTCGGCTCATTTGCTCACTTCTTTAAAATAAAACAACTAATTGTTCTTAAGTGCCTAAGCCACACTGAGGCAAAGAAAACCTTGTACCCCGTCTCACTTCCCTGAACCAGCCCCCCAGCTTTCCTCTATCATCTCCATGGCAACCTCTAAAACAAGCCGTTACAATCCTGACATGGCACCAGGCTGACACCTTGGGCTGGGATTTAATTTTGAGTTATGACCGCGTTAGGAAAACATATGATGTGGTCGTTTGCTTATAGAGAGAGGGGGGAAAATCATAAAACCCTCTTTTTTTATGAGCTGTCGCTTGATTCGTTCCTGGAGCCCCAAGTAGCAAGCTTCTAAATCAATGCGTGCAGCTGTTTTGGCTTCTTGGAGCCCAGCAGGTGTATTGCTCAGCTTAGCTGCCATCTCCCTGCACTCACATAACAAATAATAGCGGCTCACACACCCCAGTCATCCATCAGAGTTACTGCTGGGCCCCGAGAGGCTTCCTTCCCTCTTCCCTACAACCCTTTATCCTCCTGCTTTCTTTCTTTTCTTTTCTTTTCTTCTTCTTTAGCAGTAGTTGTACTCCATCTATGGATTTTTGTTACACTTTTGGACGCCTTTAGTTGAATAACCTTTGGCTTTTTTGGCAAGAGGAATGAGAGAGAAAGAGAAGAAAACCCACCACAGTGTTTATTTGTGTTTAAAAAAATTAAAACAATAGAAGTATTGTGATTGGTGAAATCAATTAGTCTTCCTAAGCAGTAAAGGCCCACATCTGGTGTGACTTAAGTTAATGTAAGAGAAAGGGCTGCAGAGGCCCAGAGACCTCGCATTCTCATTTCAACAAGTGACAGAGAAGGCATAAAAGGCTAATAATATACTACAGAGATGGCGCGATAAATATTAGGGTGCTTGCCTAGAAGGCAAAATCTTCGCTGGCCCATGATAACCAAATAAATGTTCCCTCCTAAGGCTGACCATCAACTCCAGGGAACTGAAAGGCTGAGTGCCAACTTGAGACTATTCGAATGGGTTAGCAAGATGATTTCCTCAGGGAATTGCAGAGATAAGGGCTTGAACTCCTGAGATTTGGTGGTGGGGCAGGTGAAGACAGATTTGACAACTTGTAGACTCCCCAATCAGAGTGGGTCAATTGAAAGAAGGCTATGGCAATGCCAAGCATGGTGATTAGTGCATAGTTGAGGCTTCTGGATGATTCAAACATGACTCTGACCTTGACCTTTTAGTAGAGGTGCTAGATTTAGCAAGCAAAAATTCAGGACACTCAGTTACATTTGAATGTCAACTAAAGATTGAATAATTTTGTACTAGTGTAAGTATGTCCTATCCAAATTTGCACATACTTATACTAAAAATTTGGTGGTTATATAAAATTCAAATTTTACTAAGTGTCCTGTGCTTTATCTACTTTCTAGGAGCTTGTATTTTTTCAAATGTGATGCCTTCCCCAATGATTTTCATGTTGTGCTATGGATCAAAAGAAGAAATGTCCATAATGAAAGAATGCCTGCTCTTTTCTGGGAAATCACGCTCATGACTCATCATAGTATTTAATACCCTTTGAATAAAGAGTTATTAAGTAAATCACTCAAAAGTTTATTTTCAAGAATAAGGGTCATTCTTATCTAAAAGAGACAGGAAATATTCCTTCATCATAAATGTCCTATTTGCCTGATTCTCAAGGCAAATTACATTTGCTGCTCTTTTTCAGAAACCATTCTGACATAGGTCCATTTTTTACAAAGTCTGTTCTACATAACCCTATGAAAAAAGCATGTAATAGTGTCCCTCTCTTGGAAGTTTATAGTATGTTTTAGCAAATTAAAGGATCTGGGAAATTTAACATAAAAAAAACCTGTTTATCTTTTTTCCACCCAGAGTTGCTTGATTTGTTTGATTATAGAACAGCCTTTTCAAGAAATACCTATTACATCCAGTAGAACTAATTGACTGATTAACTGGTTGACAAATGCTGACTTATGGTTTTGATATGTTTATTTTTCCCCTCAGTCTACGTGATTTTTATCTTCTATTCAAATGTTAACTGACTTCTTCTTCTCGTATTTCCTTGCAAGCCTTCTCACATCTTTTCTGAAAGTATGCAACAAAAAATTGCAAACAAATAAGTAAATAAATGCCCTGAAGATGTTGACGTGTATCACATATACAAGTCAATATATACACATATGCACAAAATACTTATGAAGGATCTGTGACACAGGATATTTAGGGAATCACGGTCACTAAAGATACTTCTTTTCCTCTTCCCGCTCTACAAAATTGCTCGTGTGTGTGAGGGTGCCACTACCCCAAAACAAACAGTGCCCTTTTTTCTGCCATTGGCGTCTGCCCCACCACAACCCCTCACCTGGGTGCTGAGCTTGTAGGGTTCTGGTGCTCCCTGCAACCAGTCTGTCCCAGATGTAAAATTCCACTTCAGAGGTGGTCAAGTTAGCAGAAGCACAAAACTTGGGAGTATATATTGTATATATGTTACTTAGGAACACTTCAGGAATACAAGGGGTGAGGATCATGTGTGTTATTATTCTAACAATCTCAATTATTAACTAGCCCTCAGGCAAGACCCCTTGGTACCTAGCAATAATTCCAGCACAATATAAATCTATTTGTCATAGAGATATCTCATTCCAAGGGGGGAAAATCTCCTCTATTTATTCCAAGGCTGATGGCAGGTACCAGAAACCTGAAATGACAGGATAGTCCATGGGTATTTTTATTTTTATTATTTTCTTAAACCAGTTTCCAACAGCTGGTCGCCACTTGCCCCTTGACGTGGACACATAAAAGCAGAGCTTCCAACACTGTGCCAGCCAGGATCAGGGAAGAAACACAGCCCTCATAAATCAAGCCTGCACTGTTGTACAGCTTTAGCTCAATGAAGTTCATGTGTATGGGATAAAGGGTAAGACCTGTGACTGGGAAGAAGAGAGTCTTCCCCCCGCCACCCCCTGGATATAAGCCAGCACCAATCCACACAAAACTTTTGCCATGCCCTCAGTCTCTCAGCGCTGGTCAAATCATTCAGTCAGGATCTCACACTCCTGTGGGCAAAGCTTTCTAGTGCTTCATCTTGCTCTTTGTAAAGAAGAGCCTGGTCCCAGTTTGAGCTTCAGAAAGAGTGACTCTCAAAGGAGCAGAGCAGAGGAGAGCAGGGCATGGTCCATTACTGACCTGCTGAATTACTAGAGAGAGTGAGGCAGATTGGGGACTTAGTTTTAGGAAGGAGAGGAAAACAGAGGTATTTCCTAAGGAACAGTAAGACAGGAATAACAGGGAAAGGGTGGAAGGAAAAATGAAAACGACATAAGCACCCCTCAAAATGACTGAACTTCATTCAGGTCAGGGGAATAACTTTCCACAACTCAACTCATGTGACATTCACAGGACATCATAAGCTAAGTACTAATTTTCAGATAAACTCAGAAAGTTCCAGAGGCCAGTGCAAATGTTAGAAGGACACAGGCGATTTCAGAAATGGAAGTCCCAAAAGGTGGGGTCTCAAAAGGTAACTCCACTATACGTAGAGGAAGACTGAATACTGGTTATCCATCCACATTGCTGGAAGAAAATGATCAGGAACATGTCAGTAGAGTAGCATCCACTGACAAAGCATTCCAAATTCTTCAGCACAAACATCTATCCTCCCAACCCCCACCAACCCCTTGAGCTACTGTTGTTCAGGAAAAAGTGGCCCTGATGCTAAAAGGGCCTAAATGTTAATGTAGAGGAGGAAATATTAATAAATGAATTCAGTTCAGTCTGTAATTTAGTCATTCATTCATGTGCTAGAGGGTCATTTCTATGCCATACGTTGTGTCAGGTGGCTGGCTGAATAGGGTGGGAGTCCCAGACCTAGCATTCCTGCCACCTCTTAACCCTGTTCTAGCACAGATATGTGAGTGGAGGATGTCAGACTGGGTGCCCTCAGAGAGGGGAGGAAGCAGAGGGCATCAGATTCTAAATACAGATTAGAAATTACATAATTAACATTAGTCACATATTTTCAGTGCTCTAATATAGTCATGTTCCTCTGCAGCAGTCAGGATGAACTTTGTTATCTTCATTCTCCAGCTGAGAAACTGAAGCTCTGAAGAATTAAAATATCAGCCAAAGGCCACCCAATCTCTTAGTAACAGAACACAGCCTGACTTCATCACCCAATGCCACCTTACTGAAGGGCTTTTCCTTCCTTAAGTGGTTGAGGTAAATCAAGGACCTTTTATGCCAGCTTATATCTCTCCACCACCATTGTTCTCACCAATATTTCCTTTGTGTGGTATTACCAATGGAAAATCAGCAGCTAAAGGAATCAGATCAAAAACATCAAATATCGTAACCCACCCATGGTAAGCACCCAAACTTAATAGCTTTCTGTGACTTGTGAATGATCCTAAGAGAAGCTTGATTTAAAATGGAGGAAAAAAATTAAACCTATAACACATATATTACAGGAAAGGGTCCCCATCCAGACCCCAAGAAAGGGTTTTTGCACAAGAAAGAATTCAGGGTGAGTCCATAAAATGAAAGCAAGTTTATTAAGAAAGTAAAGGAATAAAAGAATGACAGAGGAGACCTGAGGGCTGCTGATTGCCCATTTTATGGTTATTTCTTGATGATACGCTAAACAAGGGGTGGATTATTCATGCCTCCCCTTTTGAGACCATATAGGATAAATTCCTGATGTTGCCATGGCATTTGCAAACTGTCATGGTGTTGGTGGGAGCATAGCACTGAGGACAACCTGAGGTCACTCTCATTGCCATCTTGGTTTTGGTGGGTATTAGCTGGCTTCTTTACTGCAACCTGTTTTATCAGCAAGATCATTATCACCTGTATCTTGTGTCGACCTATCTCATCCTGTGACTTAGAATGCCTAACCATATGGGAATGCAGCCCAGTAGGTTTCAGCCTCATTTTACCCAGCTCCTACACAAGATGGAGTTGCTCTGGTTCAAACGCCTCTGACACATATAATCCTTATTCCTCTGTGCCATTTAAGAGGAAACTCTACTGCATCCGACATAGGCCAGAACATAAGCATCATGGTATGGGAAAATATTTAATTATAAATAGTGAATTTGATAATAGAGGAAAAGTAATATCATAAAACTCACTGATGCTAGTTTAAAAAAATATTCAGTATTCTAACTTTTTAAACAGGCAGTTTCAAAACTTAATTATCTTTATACACAGTCTCTAATCTTAAAAAAGAAAATAGTGAATAACTCTGACAACCTAAGATGTCTCATACTAACTTAAAGTTTGAAAAAATATTGAAAAGAAACATCATGCATTTCTTGTAATTAAAACTGGAGCAAGTTATCTATTTTTTAATTAATAAAAATACACTTACATGTTTTCTCATCTGTAAACTGTGAATAATAATGCATCTCTATCCTTGAGGCCAGATGAGTGTCGGAGGGTCTAGAAGGTATTTTGACACTCTTTGACAGTATAAGAGAGAGCTTTGCTTTCTTTCTTTCTTTTTTTTATTATACTTTAAGTTCTAGGGTACATGTGCACAACGTGCAGATTTGTTACATATGTATACATGTGCCATGTTGGTGTGCTGCACCCATTAACTTGTCATTTACATTAGGTGTATCTCCTAATGCTGTCCGATCCCCCTCCCCCCACCCAACGACAGGCCCCAGTGTGTGATGTTCCTCTTCCTGTGTCCAAGTGATCTCATTGTTCAATTCCCACCTATGAGTGAGAACATTTGATGTTTGTTTTTTTGTCCTTGTGATAGTTTGCTGAGAATGATGTTTCCAGTTTCATACATGTCCCTACAAAGGACGTTAACTCATCCTTTTTATGGTTGCATAGTATTCCATGGTGTATATGTGCCACATTTTCTTAATCCAGTCTATCATTGATGGATATTTGGGTTGGTTCCAAGTCTTTGCTATTGTGAATAGTGTCACAATAAACATATGTGTGCATGTGTCTTTATAGAAGCATGATTTATAATCCTTAAGTTGATAGGAGTGGTGAGAGATGACCTCCCTGTCCTGTGCCAGTTTTCAAAGGGAATGCTTCCAGTTTTTGCCCATTCAGTATGATATTGGCTGTGGGTTTGTCATAAATAACTCTTATTATTTTGAGATACATACCATCAATACCTAATTTATTGAGAGTTTTTAGCATGAAGGGCTGTTGAGCAAGGCCAAAATTTAAAAGTAATAATTAAAAAATTAACTCAGCAGGATCACCAGCAACCAAACATTGTAGGGATGATGGATTCCACAGATCAGTCAAGTGTCATGGAAACAAAATAGCACCCTATCACCCATATACACACATAAACAGCAACAATAACAACACTCAAGTGTAAAAATCAGAACCAAGTTGCTAAATGTTCTGCTTTCAACAAGAAATTGTGAGACACATTAAGAAATAGGGAAGTGTGAGTCATACTTTAAAGTACCCAAGAAAACTGCCTCTGAATGTATTTAGATATTGGATTTAGAAGACAAAGGTTTTGAAGCAATTATTATAAATATGTATAAAGACTAACGGAAACATTTGTAAAGAATTAAAGGAAAATATGGTGACAATTACTCAACAAATAGGGAATGGTGATAAAACATTGAATATATCATTAAAAAGAAGAAAAAGGATATTCTAGAACTGAAGGGCACTATATCAAAATACTAAGCTCACCACACAGACTCGACATTTGATTTGAGATGGAAATAGAAATAAGGAATAAACTTGAAGACTGATGAATAGAAATGACACAATCTGAATAAATGTCTTTTGTCGTTTATTGTTTCTTTCAAAAGAAAAAAAATTGCACAAAGCCTTAATTATAACACTGTATTGTTGAGTTTATAACATAGAGATGTAATATGCATTTGTAAAAAATAGCAGAAGAGGTGGAAAATCTAGGTATATTTAAGTAAAATAGCTGTATTTGGTGTAATTAAGTTATTTATCTGAAATTGAGGGTGATAAGCTACATATTATAATTCCAAAAGCAAACTTTCAGGTAATAACTCAAAAATATGATTAGAAAATTAACAGAAGAATTAAAATGGTACACTAAAAAATTTTTGTTTGACATGAACACAGTGAAGGAGGAGCAGAGGGATTTAAAAATTACAAGACATATTAGAAACAAATAAAAATGGCAGATAAAAATCCAGCATTTCAATAATTACATTAAATGAGTGTAGACTACTTCAATCAAGTTAAACTCAATTTTAAGAAACAAGATTCAACTATATGCTGCTTACCAGAGATAAACTTTAAACTCAAGGCACAGTTTGAAACTAAAAATACAGAAATAGATATATCATGCAAACAGTAACCATGAGAGAGCTAAGGTGGCTATCTAATATCAGACAAAATAGACATAAAGACAAGAAATATTTCTAGAGACAAAGAGGAATATACCATAGTGGTAAAGGATCAATAAATTAGAAAACAATTATAAATATACACACAACAAACAATGAAGAGTAAAATATACAAAGAAAAAATGACAGACAGAATTGAAAAGAAAAATAAACAACTCAAAAATTAAAATTGAAAATATCAGTGTCTCACTTTCTGTAACTGAGGAAACAACTAGAACAAAAATTAGCAAAGTTATAGAAGATTTGTACAACACTATAACAAATATAACCTAAATGGAAATTGACAAAACATATCACCCAAGTACAAAAGAATTCACATCCTTCTTAAGAACACATAAAATATTCTTCAGGATAAACCATATGCTGTGAAAGAAAATAAATCCCAATAAATACAAAGGATTGAAATTCTTTCAAGTATGTCCCCAAACCACAATGCAACTGAATTAAAAACCAATAACAGAAATAAAATCAAAGAGAGCCCTAAATATTTAGAAATGAAACAACACATTTCTAAATAACCCAAGGAGCAAAGAAGAAATCACATCAGAAATTAGAAAATATTTTGCACCAAACGAAAGCAAAATCACCACATAGTAAAATGTATGGAATATAGCTAAAGTTGTGCTTAGAGGAAAATCTGTAGCTTTAAACACAATATTAAGAAGAAAAAAGTTTTCAAATAAATGTGTTCACCATTTGAAACAAAATAAGAACAAGTTAAATGTAAAGTAAGTCAAAAAAAAAAGGAAATAATAAAGATCAAAGTGGAAATCAATGAAATAGAAAAGTGAAAAACAACATAGAAAAGAAATGAAACTAAAAGTTATGCCTAGAGAAAGGTAAAAAAGAACTGATAAAACTTTAACTAGGCTGACTAAGATAAAATAAGAGAAGAAAACGTTACCAAATTTGAGAATCAAAGAAGGGATATTACTACCATACCTACAAAAATTAAAAGAATCATAAAAGCATATGAACAAGTCTGTGCCAACAAATTAGACAACTTAGGTGAAATGGAAAATTCCAAGAAACCTACACATTATAAAAATGACCTAAAGTAATAGAAAATCTGGGTAGATCTATTATAAGGAAATAAATTGAACCAGTAATTTAAAATCTTACCAGAATCTAAAACCTAGACTTAGATGGCTTCACTGGTGAATTATTTCAAGTATTTAAAGAAAAAGTCCAATTCTACACAAACTTTCTTAGACAATAAAAGAGAAGGAAACACTTCCAAATTCATTTTGTGAAGCCAGTATTAAACAAAGGCAACTACAGTAAAATTTTTTTTTTATGTACAGACTAAAATTCTTCATCAACATAGACACAAATATTCTTTATGAAATATTAAACTGAATACAAGAACATAGAAAAGAATTCTACAACATGATCAAGTGGGATTTATTCCAGGAATGCATGGTTGTATATAATTTGAAAATCAATTAATGTAATTCACTAAATTATAGGATAAAAAAACCACATGATAATCTCGGTAGACACAGAAGAAAACCCGTTTGACAAAATTTAGTCCTCATTTATGATAGAAGCTCTCAACCAAAATAGCTAGAGAAGAGATCTGCCTCAATCAGAGTAAAAAGATATCTGCAAAAAATTCCAGCTGGTGTCATACTTAATGTTAAATGCCTGAATAAATTCTATCTAAGATCAAGAACAAGACAAAGATGTGCATTGTCACTATTTATCTTCAACATTATATTGGAGTTTTTAGCTTATGAAATAACACATAAAAAGAAATAAAAGCCATCCATCTTGAATATATTGAATAGGAAGAAATAAAACTATCTTTTTATCTAGATTACATGATGCTCTGTAGTATCAAATCTGATGGTATCTGCAAAAAAGCTAATAGAAGAGGTTAACAAGTTTGCAGGATACAAGATCATTGTACAAAAAAATTAATTTTATTTCTATATATTATGAGTGAATAATTAGAAAATGAAACCAAGAAAACAATTTCATTAATAATAGTTCCAAAGTAAAATACTTGGAAATAATTTTAACAAAAGAAGCACAAGATACAAAAAAATATAGATCATTGCTGAGAGAAATTGAAGATTTAAATAAGTAGAGAAAGATTCCATATTCATGGTTTAGAAGACTCAATATTGTGAAGATAATAACTTTGCTAATATTGAATCTATAATTTCAATGCAATTCTAATATAAACACTAGCAGATTTTATTGTAGAAAATGACAAGCTGGTCCTAAAATTTATATGGAAATACTAAAGACCCGGAACAGCAAAAACAAGTTTGAAAAAGAAGACTAGAGTTTGAGAACTCACACTAACTGTCTGCAACACTTACAAATCTCTATTAATCAAGGCAATGAGTATAGCTGAAATAATAAACATATGAATCAATGGGACAGAATAGAGATTCTAGAAATAGACACATATGCCTGTGATCAAATGATTACTTACAAAGGTACCAAAGGAATTTAATGAAAAATAAAGTTTTTTCATTATCAGTGTGGAATAATTATACATCTATATCCAAAAAAGGAAAAAAAGGATATTGAACCATATATCAACCAAAATTATCTCAAAATGGATCATAGATCTAAATATAAAACATAAACCTATGAAACTTCTAGAAGCACACAGAAGAGAAAATCATTGTGGCCTTGAATCAGGCAAAATTTTAGACACAAAAATCATGAATCAGAAGATTAAAAAAACAATCAAGTAAAAATAAATCTGAAAGACACTGGGAAGAAAAAAATAATTCACGAAAATAATTGCAAAACATACATCTGATAAAATTATATAAGGGGCTCTCAAAACTCAATAATAAAATAATTCATTAAAAATAACAAGTGATTTCAATAGATGCTTCACTAAAAATGGATACAGTTAGCAAATAAACAAATGAAAAGATGATCAGCATTATTTATTAGGCAATTTCATATTAAAACCACAATTATATCCCAGTACTTCCTATTGAATGCTGACATGGATATAGGGCATCTGAAAGTTTCACACGCTACTAGTGGAAATGCAAAATAGTTCAGCCACTTTGGAAAACATTTCAGCAGTTTCTAATAAAGTTAAATATAAACTACTTAACAACCCATCAATCTCTCAGCTATTTATTTACTCAAGAGAAATAAAGATACACATTTATATAAAAACCTGTATATGAATATCTAAACATCTAGATAGCTCTATTGACATTTACCAGGAACTGGGGGAAAATAACCAAATATCCATCACCTGGTGAATGGATAAACAAAACTGTGATGGTTCTATCCACACAATGTAATACTCTTTACATTGAGTGTTTACAATGTAAGATTCTTTTTATATGTTCATATAATTTATTCCTTTTTATTGCTTTACTTTATTGCCCAGCATTGGACCAAGTGGCAAAAGAGAAACATAAATACAATGTAAACATAAAAATAAATAAATTATAAACACTGGATGTGTGTTCATTAACACATCTCTGTTACATACAGCTGTAGTTTATCACAAAGTGGCTTTTGTTTTTTATTTTTCTCATATTCTAGCTTGGAATTCCTATATTGAGGTTTGTGGCTGATACCCATGCATGCCCAGAACCTCTGTAAAGTTGCTTTGTTGTTCTCGCAAAGCATAAGCTCTGGGACCAGATCCTCTGGATTTTTACCAATGTTTCACTGAGCAAATATACTAACACTGGTAGCACTGACAATGACTTGATGTTGTACATTCTTTTCTGATCAAAAGAAAAGAATACATGTATTCCACTCTTGTGTTGGATTCTATAACACACATCTTAAAATAGAGAAGTTGCATACTGATCCCTGCAACACATGTAGCCTATTTTGTGTATACTTACAGCTCATTTTCCTGGCCATCACATAAGAACTTGGGGCCTAGCCAAGCAATCATCAGAATGACTGAATTATTCTGTGCAAATTGAATACACACTCTGGTGAATGAAGGTTAGATTTTAGATAAACCTCATTTTCTTCAGCCCTTTTCTGCCTCAAAGTAAGTACTAAGCCAAGAGCCATTTTCCTCCTCATTAGAATAGACTCTTGAATGACCTCAGTCCTTGAAACATACCTAGAAATATATATATTTTTCGAGACAAGGTCTTGTTTTCTGTCACCCAGGCTGGAGTGCAGTGGCACGATGGCAATTCACTGAAGCCTTGATTTGCCTGATTTAAGCCATCCTCCCACCTCAGCCTCCCAAAGTGCTAGGATTACAGTTATGAATCACTGCATCAGGGCAGAAATATTTTAATCCTACAAAGAACATAACTTTGCCTCAAATTGAAACCACAGTTATATTAATAAAGGTGTATATATACTGCCTGCCAAGCACCAAAGTTGCAAAGATGCCTCCAATGGTTTCTTCTAATTCTTTATCTTCCAACAATAAAATCATATAAATACATATATAAAATAAAATAACAAGTGATTAAATTGAGGTATTACAGAGTATAGTAAAAACACAAAGGAATCATTGGTTTTATATATATATATATATATATATATTTGCTGGGAAAAGAGATCAGAAAAAGCTTAATAGAGTGATTGGATGGGAAAGGATAAGAAGGAGATTCTATATATGAGGAGAAGAAGAGCAACTCATGAAGGTGTAAAGCAACAGATTGCTTTGAATAAAAACCCTATGTAGTATATTACGATTTAGGGGATTTGAGGCAGGTGTAATGAGGAATAAATGCAATCAGAAAAGTAGGAGCAGGATCTGGAAGACTCTTTGAGCAAAATTACTTTAAAACTAGATTGTATAACTGTGATTTTTTTACACTTCTCCTTTGCCTCTCTACATATTGTAAACTGAATAAATGCACAAAAAAGCTTATAAGTGAAAACAGGCATATCTATTGAGATACATAGACCCAAAGGAAAATCAGGAAATAGGCTTTGCTCCAAGATTTTATTCCTGCTCTAATGCAAGCTAATTTCACAATCTTCATCCTCAGGGTGTAAAT
Organism: Colobus angolensis palliatus; assembly: GCF_000951035.1. Classification (NCBI taxonomy): domain Eukaryota; kingdom Metazoa; phylum Chordata; class Mammalia; order Primates; family Cercopithecidae; genus Colobus; species Colobus angolensis. Next base: position 1,931,370 of record NW_012113586.1, on the reverse strand, counting down.
AAATAGAAGTAGATTTATCTCGATGATATTCATAGACTCATTTTGACTTTTTGACTTGTTCATATGTGAATATTTCTAAGAAAGGGACAACAATTGTTATTTGTTTTCACCAGGCTCATTCACTTGCTAAGGTTTAGGCCTATTCAATTATTCTTTTCTCTCTAGACTTTTTACGTTAGAAGCACACTTGCATAAGGTTGGCAATTTTCCATGTATGAAATATTTAGAGCAGGAATTTTCTCTCATCTCTGTTTTGTTAAGATGAATGGTAAGTTCAAGTGTATTCAGGTTTTGCTTCTTAAAAATAATATAAACTAGTCTGGGTATGGTGGCTCACTCTTGTAATCTGAGCATTTTGGGAGGCTGAGGTGGGCAGATTGCTTGAGCCCAGGACTACCAGACCAGCCTGGGAAAGAGCCAAACCCCCATCTCTACAAAAAATTAGCCAGGCATGGTGGCATGCACCTGTAATCCGGGCTACTTGGGAGCCTGAGGTAGGGGGATATCTTGAGCCTGGGAGGCAGATGTTACAGTGAGCCAGTGCCACTGTGACCCAGCCTGGGTGAAAGAGTGAGACCCTGTCTCCAAAAAATAAAAATAAATAATAAATAATAAATAGAAAAATAATAATATAAACTAATGCCATGCACATAGCAATGATGGTAGTGTGTAATGAACTAAAGTTGACACAAATCCAATTTTACTCTGAGATTTTCAAACATGTAGTATTATTTTGTTCCACTCATCAAAACACTTCAATGGCTTCCGATCTCATTCAGAAATAAACTGAAGTCTCTACAAGCTCCTACAGGATCTAGACCCTAACTAACTCTCTGATTTTGTCTATCACTATTTAGTCACTCCCTTCAGCACACTCTGGTCTCTTTGCTATTCCTAAGGCATGCCAAGCATTCTCCCACCTTGCAATTTTTAGTCTTGCTGCATACTCTGCTTAAAATTCCATTTTTCAAAAAGTCCCCAAGTTTTGTTTCCTCCCTTCCTTCAGGTCTCTGTTCATGTGTCTTCTTATCAGTGAGAACTTTACTGAACACACTATATAAAAGAACACACCTATCTACAAACATAAAACAACACACCTATCTACAAACATAAAACTTTTGCAATGACAATCCATCTTTTTGACCTTGTCAACCCTCACTCTAGTAACTAAAATTCTGCCTACAATTCCTTTACCTGCTATTCAGAAATTTATGCCATTGAGATTAATTTACCATCTTCCTTAACAAAAATAATGACAGGTAAGTTTTTGCCCTTGCCCAAACTTTAAATATTTACTGGACATTGAAAAATAGGGCTTCAAGAAGGAAATGGGTTTGGACGGAGAATGTGGATAAGTGGGAGGAAACTGAGGGCAGTTACATGATTAAATGTCAATATGAAATGTTCAGGAACCATTTGGCGAGAGCAATGGATTTATGTATGATTACAGTGATGAATAAGGCCACAATATCAAGTTGAGGCTCTGCACGAGGCAAAAGTTTTTCTATAGATCAAATAGGCAGAGCTAGAGGATACAGGGACCAGTTCTCTCTGTGTCTGTTTATGTCTGTGTTCAGTTGTGCATGTGGATATTTAATGTGGACTAAAGATAGTCCACAATATGAACTATCTTTCTTATTTATTTTTATTTTTTTGAGACAGAGTCTCACTCTGTCGCCCAGGCTGGAGTACAGTGGCACAATCTGGGCTCACCGCAAGCTCTGCCTCCCGGTTCACACCATTCTCCTGCCTCAGCCTCCTGAGTAGCTGGGACTACAGGCACCCGCCACCACACCCGGCTAATTTTTTGTATTTTTAGTAGAGACAGGGTTTCACCATGTTAGTCAGGATGGTCTCAATCTCCTGACCTCGTGATCCACCCTCCTCGGCCTCCCAAAGTGCTGGGATTACAGGTGTGAGTCACCACGCCCGGCCAAACTATCTTGCTTATTAATTCATCCTTCTACACTGCTTTTTCTTAAAGAACAAAAATTGATGAAGGTTTAATTTTACATTCCTGAAAGTTTTGATAGGCTTATTTTGTTTTATTTCAGCGTTCCCGTTACTTGATAAATAAACACTCATTTACTTCATCTGTGGGGTTGCTAACTCTCCTCCCCATAGAGCATAAACATTTATGTAGCTGCTGTGTGATTGACTGAGAACTCCTTATCCTGTATGAAACATAATGCAGCACTACTGCTCTGTCTGTATTCTGGAATAAGAACTAGAGTTCATGTATTTGTTTATTTTTAAAATACATTTTTTTATAAAATCCCCAATTTTTTTATGAGTTGGAGCCATTAATGAGAGTAAAATCAACACAGCCTAGCTATATAAATTCTAATAGGGCCCTTTCCGTCCAGAGGAGAAGGTGAAAAAACAAGAATTTGGCTTATTTTGTAGCTTGCAAGTTAGGAAATGAAGCTTTGTTGACACAGGAAAGGAAGGGAAGCCCCAAGCCAGGGCCTCCCTGAGGGAAATATCTTGTTGCTTCCTGGGGTCTGGCTTCCTGCAGCCGCCAAGTTGTTAACACAAATGCTGCTGTTCATATCTGTTGGCCCATACCAGTGTGGGAGATGGGGGAGTAGGGGATGGAAGGAGGTGGTTGGAAAGTGATCAGAAGTGGAGGGTGAAGTCTGAGTTCGTCTCTAAGTGTTAATGCAGCTAAGTACTCTCCAGAGTCTCTCATAGCTCATTATGCTTCTAGTTAAGAAACTCTTGTCAGAGAAGTAGTAGCTGTGACCCATGGACCGCCCCCTTCTCTGTGACAAGTGGAATTAAGAGGCTGTCCCAGCAACCAGATGGGAGCAGAGAGGCTTGCATGTAGCCACAGACATGGAAGGAATCAGTTCCCAGGTGGCCTTACGTGGTTACTATCATTTCAACTAAGCTACACTATCCAAGGCAGAGAAAGCTAACTTCCTCTCTATATGTCAATCTCTCTCTCTCCCCAAATATATGTATATATGTATATATACACACATGCATATATTACGTTATATATTCTATGTATTTACTAGTTATTTTTGTACCAATAACACACCTAATAGAAAATAAGCTTGGCTGTGAGATTTTTCCCTTTTGTGCTATCTTAGAAAATGAAGAGGGACTGGGAAGGAAATGAATGGAATGAAGGAAGGTACGCACCCAAGAATCTGCCTGGTAATGGCAATAGGGAAAAAGGAAACTCAAATTAAATGAATTTGGATATAGAGAGCAAAAATCCTGCGACTGTGGAACAAATAGTGCTTTTCTGACCTATAATCTATCACACATAAGCAGAAGAAAACAAAACCAAACCTTAAGTACTCTCATAGTGGGAGGCCACAGTTCCTGGCATGATGCCTGACACCTGGCAGTCTCCGAACAAGTGTTAATCTTTCCTTGTCCCTTCCTTTGTACACTAGTATGCAGGAGTATGTCTCCAAAAATAAGTACATGTAATGCATAAAATTCAAGTTTATACAACAGATATATTAGAGGCATATTATTTATTTTATAAAAGTACTTTTGCCTTCTTTAGCAAATTGATTAATACATTTGGACTATCATTCAACTTAACAAGGGTCTGATCTGCACATATTTCAGGAACACACCAGTTACACAAAGTGAGGCAGAACTATAGATGTTTTCCAAATGCGAGTAAATCTAATTTTGGTTAGTCGAATCAGATATTAAATTTCCTTGGAGAGTAGGTTATTTGAAAGGGCCCCAAGGTGAATTCTTTTGGTAAAGCATAAACTCTTTTTGAATGGTGAAAAATTTGTGAAAAACTTGATGACAAGTCTGCCTGGCCAGAAAGAAGTGCTTGTCAGTTTTCCCAAGAGTGGAGTCTAGGCAAAGTTCAGGGAGCAGCTAGGGAAGGTAAAGGAAGCAATAGGTTATGGGAGGGAGTGGGCAAATCATCAAGCAAACCTGTATGGATTCCTAACCTAAGCTACAAGATGGATACACAGTTTCCAGACACAGAATCATGCATACATGCATTGTTTATTCTTCAGCCTTTGACATTGGGTTTTCCTGATGCATGTATTACCCGCATTTTAGAAACTGAAAATGCAGTGTTGACTAAATCTGGAGATAACACTACATATGCAGGCAAGACAAATGAAACATTAAACTTTGAAAGAAGATGAGGGCACCCACAGGAGCATGTAGATTAAGAAAAAAGAGAAGAAGGGAAGTCAAACCTCTGGGAAACACTAACAGTTCAAGTATGCTAAAGGAAAAGTAGACTGAGGAGAGGAGAGGGTGATAATGCAGGATGCAAGTAAAGAGAGACTATTAAGGAGAGAGTAGTCAACTAGGTTAATTGTAGCAGGTACACAAAGTCTAAGGGGTGTCCTCTAAGTTTAGTAGTAATAAGATCCTTGGAGACTGTTAAAAGAGTAGTTTAGTGTGTCAGGAGGATGGATATAGGAATAGTTGACCCATGTCTCTCAAATATTAGCTGTTTCAGAGAAGCAATGATAACCAACTGATGGTACATAAGGACTAGATCTGGGCCTGGGCACAGTGGCTCACACTTTTATCTCAGTAATTTGGAAGAGCTGTGATAGTGCTGCTACTTTCCAGCCTGGGTGACAGAGCAAGACCCTGTCTCTAAAAAAATAAAATAAAATAAAATGGATTTCCTTGGAGAACCTGAAGACAAGATAGTAGTATGGTTCTGTCTAAGAGAAGAGCATATGCTCAGATATACCAGACATGAGTGGGCAAAGATGTTTGGTTGTGGTAAATACAGAGATAACTATGTATTCTTGACTTAATGAAGCATATCAACTTGCCTGCAAAGAAGTGTCCTTGCAAGCAAATTTTAGATTTTTCTCAGAAAACATTCTGAATCTCTTGGTGTTATTCCAAATCCTGGTGATATTATGATAACCTGAGACTGTAGACAACACTGAGTTCTAGTCTCCTCCACAGTTTCTACGTCCTTGATGCTTAGGAATTTCTAAACCTTTATTAATTGTATGTGTGCATATGTGGTTTATTCATTTGCCATCCATTTATCCATCAAACACTTATTGAAAGAAATCACTAATCTTTAGCACTCAGGGAGATAACCAGGGTGAGTAAGACATGTAGCTAAACAACCTGCTAGATAAAATGAAGTATCAGACAACTTCACATAGGATAGATTTAAATACAAGTTATAAGACCAATATAAGCAAATTCTTAGAAGAATGTAAACAAAACAAAAATTATGCCTGATGCAGGGTGTGGGGACTGATTCCAAAAGTTTCAAATAAGAAAGCGTGTTAAGACGCCCTTGAAGTTTCCTTGCCTCTCACTATTCTCGCACATTCTGTTTCTCAAATCTTTTATCATTTACAGCCCTCTTTTGAAATCACTTTCCATGTTTTTCAAATCCGATAGAATCCAATACCTGACCTGCTGCAAATGCAAAAATGAATGTATAAGTGTTCCCAAGTGAATGTGACCTCGTATAGTGTTTGCTGGGCACTGGTGTGTGGGAATACAGTTAGATTCTCTGTCCTGTGGCAACGAATGCAATGGACTGTGTTTAAGGCCAGAACACAAGATGCTTCTGATGGATGGGCAGCAGCAGTTTGCCCCTGGCCTCCCAGTCATGCTGGGAGAATTTCCAGACAGCACCTCCAAGAGTGAGCGTATCCTGTTTCAGCCTGCAAAGGTATCACCATTAATATAAACAGAGCTGACAACCAAAAGGTGATGCAAAACTGCCCAGTGTGGCTTGGGAAGTCAGGAAAGTTGATTAACTGTTATTTCCTGATCTATAAATCATCAATTTCAAACCTCTTTGTGTACTTTCCATAAAATATTGGCTGTGGGCCTTTGTTATAAAAGAGCATCTCATTTTTTACAATGACCTTATAAATAATAATTAATATGGTACAATGAAAGAGTATCCTGTTATTAACTATGCAAAATTAGGGTCACATATTTAACTGCTTTCATAGTTAAGAAACATGCTACACATGTGTATTCCTATATGTCCTAAGAAGAACTTTATCAAGGTTTCCCATCTTAGAATATTCATTTGCATTAGTTTGCCAATAAAGTTGTTAGGCATTCACAGGAGAAGGAAGATCTTCTCTTTCTCAATTGCCTCTCCTTAAGGACTAATAATAAGAATTCCTACAAAAATAAAAGAGATTACATATGTAGAATACTTTCAAGTTATACTTTTATATTTATCATATCATTTAATTGCCGTAATCAGTGAGGTAGGTATCATTACCTCTACTTAAAAGATGAGGAAAGTAAGATTCGAAGAAAATAAGTAACTTTTTCAAGGTCTCACTGCTAAATGACAGAAAGAGACTATCTTACAGGAGTTATGATTTTAGTGGCTTCCTATAATATCATTATTATTTATTGAGGATGATTATTTAACTAAAGGTAAGATTCATGAACCAGTAACATTGCCATCTTCTAGGAGCTTGTTAGAAATGCAGAATCTCAAATCCTCTTCCACACTAACTAAATCGCATCTGCATTATTATAAGGTTAACATGTGATCTACATGTACATAAAAATTTAAGAAGGAATGAAATTGATTATTTCGTTCATTCATTCATTTATTCAGCATATGTTTATTAGGCACCTACTAAGTAATATTTATTGAATAACTCTGATTTGATAAGTTGGATAATAGTTGCAAATTTAGCATAGTAGATGTTACTTACACTTTTGGTATGTTTATATAGATGCCTACTTGTTGAATGATTTTTATTGACTTCATAGGTCATATTAGTCAAACAAATAGTTGATTGAAAAACAAGTTGCTCTTATTTTTCCAGTGAATTGGCACTAGCACAATTGGTTAAAAGGTGAAAATGTCATTCTACTATTACTTTTGTTTAATGATTTATAGTTCTATTTCACCCACTACACAAAAGGCCATTGGACAGAGGCCATAGTTTGTAGCTTTCAGAACTCAACACTAGATTTGCCACTGTGCAGATGCTCAAAAAGGGTAAAATCAATTATTTATGAATGAGTAATTTTGGAGAGTTACAGCATTACTCCAGGTATTGTCTGCATAATTTCCTTCCATTTAACTTATTTTAGTAATTAGTTTGCTTTCTTGAAAAAAAATCACTGAATTGATTTTCTCTTGATTTCTGTATTTAGGACACAACTAAACAGTGTGCTGATTGTTGCTGCCACTGATAATGGCTGCTGATTATTTTAAGTGACAGTTTATTTTTCTGGGACTTTGAAAAGGGAGATTAAAAGAGGTAATTACTCAATAAAATATATTAAAAAGTGGCAGATATCATGTAGGAGACATTAAATTAGAAATGAAGGTAGGTTTCAGAAGCCTGGGGAAAAAAAGAATCAGAATTGGAATACTGCCTCAAGGGGTGTAACTGATTTAGGTTTTGAGTTTATTGTTCTTTATTAATAGCAGTGTTTTTCTGGAGGACACTAGATACTTTTCCTTTCTCTCCTTTTATACCACTTATTTAATTATTTTATCTTACAATCCAGTTATCTCTTTTTATTCAGAACTCATAAACCAAATGCAGTTTTTTTGTTTTTGGTTTTGTTTTGTTTGTGTTTACTTGTTTTGTTTTAATTTTGAGACAGGGTTTCACTCTTGTTGCCCAGGCTGGAGTGCAATGGTGTGATCTCGGCTCACTGCAACCTCCACCTCCCAGGTTCAAGTGATTCTCCTGCCCCAGCCTCCCAAGTAGCTGGGATACAGGCATGTGCCACCAAGCCTGGCTAATTTTATATTTTTAGTAGAGATGGGGTTTCTCCATATCGGTCAGGCTGGTCTTGAACTCCTGACCTCAGGTGATCTGCCTGCCTTGGCCTCCCCAAGTGATGGAATTACAGGCGTGAGCCACTGTGCCCAGTGACCAAATGCAGTTTAAGACTGTATTCTTCTCGTGGTTTAGTTTGCATTAATGCCAAAACATACATTTATTTATTTTATTATTACTTAAAGCACAGTATACCTTTGCTTCATCCTTGTAGATTACAACTAGATAACAACAACAAAGATTAACATTTTAGACAATCTAGTCATTCCAGAGGTCTGGAGGGTCACATGAATTGCCATATGTCACCAACTGAACCCCAGTCTTTCAACGAGGTGGTCTGAGTTTTGAATCAACTATTCAATGAAAAACTTTATTGCAATGTACAGACATGGCTGTACTGTTTTGTATGGAGACATTTCATTTAGAATAGTCTGACCCTAGAACACTAACATTCCTAAACTTAATGGACCATTTAAGTGGTCTCCACATTAAAAACTATATAAAAACCCATTTTTCTTCATGCCTCTGAAATTATGAAATCAAGGCTGCAAGATTTATTGTCAACAATATACATGGTTTCTATTGCCATAGGTGTTACATCGTGTAAATAAAGATGCTGTGTATGTCCAAATAGCTTTCTGTTGGTGGCGTAATAAAATGTTTTGTGGTCAACAGGAACTGCTGGATGTAATACAGACTTGGAATTTCATGGGAAAGACCAGGAAAAGACATGAAATGCACACTTTTATGAGGCCTAAAATCTGATTTTTGTCTCTGTCACTGACTTCCTATTTGACTCACAGAAAAGTTATAAAATTATAAGGTGGAAAAGTCATCTAAATTATCAAGTAGATATACATGCATTTTGTGTCCTGCTAACTTCCAAAAGAATTTAACAGAATCATAGATTAAATGCCAGAAATACAGGACATAAAAATAAAATAGATACTAAAATAACTTTTTGAAAGATCTTGAATGCACTGGTATTGTAAATGGTTTTGATATTGGGGCATTACCTTTGACTGATTTTTAAGGGGGTAGAATAAAAGCAAAGCTAGAAATGCACCCATTCAATAGTCTTTGAAGTTCTCAACCCAGGTTTTCCAATAAAGTGGGGTACTTATTTATTTTAGAGGAGTCAATCTTTTTGTTTAATTGAGTGATATCATTGTATATTTTATCACATGTAACATTATGTTTTGATGTTTTACCATACATTGTGGAATGGTTAAATCTAATTCACAGATTCCTTACCTCACCATATTATCATTTTGGGGGGTGAGAGCGCTTAACATCCACTCTCCTTACATTTTTCAAGAATACAATATATTGTCATTAACTATAGTAACCTTGCTGTACAATAGATCTCTTGAAATTTATTCCTGTTATGTAACTAAAAGTATGTGTCATTCGGTCAACATCTCTCTTCATCACTCCCCTGTAACTACCCAAGCCTCTGGTAACCACCATTCTCTACTTCTATGAGATTAACTTTTTCAGGTTCCACATATGAGTGAGATCATTCAGTATTTGTCTTACTGTACCTGGTTAATTTAACTTAACATAATGTCCTCCAGGTATATCATGTTGTCATGAAAGGCAGGATTTCATTCTTTTTTGTGGCTGAATGTATTCCATTGTGTGTAAATACCACATTTTTAAAATCAGTTCATTGGCTGATAGACACTTGGGTTGGCTGTTGTGAATATTGCTGCAATAAACCTAGGAGTACAGAGATCTTCCAATATACTAATTTGATTTCCTTGAGATACACACCCACTAGTGATATTGTTGGATCATATGGTAGTTCTATTTTTAATTTTTAAAGGAATTTCCATATCGTTTTCCATAATGACTGTCCTAATTTACATTCCCACCAACAATGTATAAGGGCTTTCTTTTCTCTACATCCTCACCAACACATTTATTGTTTGTCATTTTGATAGTAGCCATTCTAACTGGAATAAGAGGATATCTCATTGTGATTTTGGATTGCATTTCCATGAAGATTAATGACATAGAGCATTTTTAAAATTTTATTGTTATTATTATACTTTAAGTTCTAGAGTACATGTGCAGAATGTGCAGGTTTGATACATAGGTATACATGTGCCATGTTGGTTTGCTGCATCCATCAACTCATCGTTTACATTAGGTATTTCTCCTAATACTATCCTTCCCCTGCCCTCTATCCCCTGACAGGCCCCAGTGTGCGATGTTCCCTGCCCTGTGTCCAAGTGATCTCATTGTTCAATTCCCAACTATGAGTGAGAACATGTGGTGTTAGGTTTTCTGTCCCTGTAATAGTTTGCTGAGCATGATGGTTTCCAGCTTCATCCATGTCCCTACAAAGGACACGAACTCATCCTTTTTATGGCTGCATAGTATTCCATGGTGTATATGTGACACATTTGCTTAATCCAGTCTGTCACTGATGGACATTTGGGTTGATTCCAAGTCTTTGTTATTGTGAATAGTGCTGCAATAAACATACGTGTGCATGTGTCTTTATAGCAGCATGATTTATAATCCTTTGGGTATATACCCAGTAATGGGATTGCTGGGTCAAATGGTAATTCCAGTTCTAGATCCTTGAGGAATCGCCACACTGTCTTCCACAATGGTTGAACTAATTTACACTCCCACCAACAGTGTAAAAGCATTCCTATTCCTCCACATCCTCCCCAGCATCTGATGTTTCCTGACTTTTTAATGATTGCCATTCAAACTGGTATGAGATGGTATCTCATTGTGGTTTTGATTTGCATTTCTCTGATGACCAGTGATGATGAACATTTTTTTCATGTGTCTGCTGGCTGCAGAGATGTCTGCTTTTGAGAAGTGTCTGTTCATCCTTTGCCCACTTTTTGATTGGGTTTTCTCTTGTAAATTTGTTTGAATTCTTTGTAGATTCTGGATATTAGCCCTTGTCAAATGGGTAGATTGCAAAAATGTTCTCCCATTCTGTAGGTTGCCTGTTCACTCTGATCGCCATTTCTTTTGCCATACAGAAGCTCTTTAGTTTCATTAGATCACATTTGTCTATTTTGGCTTTTG
>NW_012113586.1:1903923-1920174 GCF_000951035.1 Colobus angolensis palliatus | reverse complement strand
CCAGAACCATGCAGTTTTGGTGACTGTAGCCTTGTAGTATAGTTTGAAGTCAGGTAGCGTGATGCCTCCAGCTTTGTTCTTTTTGCTTAGGATCATCTTGCCTATATGGGCTCTTTCTCGGTTCCATATGAACTTTAAAGTAGTTTTTTCCAATTCTGTGAAGAAAGTCATTGGTAGCTTGATGGAAATGGCATTGAGTCTGTAAATTACTTTGGAAAGGATGGCCATTTTCACGATATTGATTCTTCCTATCCATGAGCGTGGAATATTCTTCCATTTGTTTGTGTCCTGTTTTATTTCGTTGAGCAGTGGTTTGTAGTTTTCCTTGAAGAGGTCCTTCACATCCCTCGCAAGTTGGATTCTTAAGTATTTTATACTCTTTGTAGCAATTGTGAATGGGAGTTGACTCATGATTTGGCTCTCTGTTTGTCTGTTAATGGTGTATACAAATGCTGTGATTTTTGCATACCGATTTTGTATCCTGAGACTTAGCTGAAGCTGCTTATCAGCTTAAGGAGATTTTGGGCTGAGACAATGGGGTTTTCTAACTATAAAATCATGTCATCTGCAACAGGGACAATTAGACTTCCTTTTCCTAATTGAATACCCTTTATTTCCTTCTCTTGCCTGATTTCCCTGGACAGAACTTCCAACACTATGTTGAATAGGAGTGGTGAGAGAGGGCATCCCTTTCTTGTGCCAGTTTTCAAAGGGAATGCTTCCAGTTTTTTCCCATTCAGTATGCTCTTGGCTGTTGGTTTGTCATAAACAGCTCTTATTATTTTGAGATATATTCCATTAATACATAGTTTACTGAGAGTTTTTAGCATGAAGTGCTGTTGAATTTTGTCAAAGGCCTTTTCTGCATCTATTGAGATAATCATGTAGTTTTTGTTGTTGGTTCTGTTTATGTGACAGATTACATTTATTGATTTGCATATGTTGAACCAGCCTTGTAACCCAGGGATGAAGCTGACTTCATCATGGTGGATAAGCTTTTTGATGTGCTGCTGGATTTGGTTTGTCAGTATTTTATTGAGGATTTTTGCATTGATGTTCATCAGGGATATTTGTCTAAAATTATCTTTTTCTGTTATGTCTCTGCCAGGCTTTGGTATCAGGATGATCCTGGCCTCATAAAATGAGTTAGGGAGAAGTCCCTCTTTTTCTATTGATTGGAATAGTTTCAGAAGGAACAGTATCAGCTCCTCTTTGTACCTCTTGTAGAATTCAGCAGTGAATCCATCTGGTCCTGGACTTTTTTTGGTTGATAAGCTATTAATTATTGCCTCAATTTCAGAGCCTATTAATGGTCTACTCAGAGATCAACTCTTTTCTGGTTTACTCTTGGGAGGGTGTATATGTCCAGAAATTTTTCAGTTTCTTCTAGATTTTCTAGTTTATTTGCATAGAGGTGTGTATAGTATTCTCCGATGGTAGTTTGTATTTCTGTGGGGTTGGTTGTGATATCCCCTTTATCATTTTTTATTGCATCTATTTGATTCTTTTCTCCTTTCATTTTTATTAGTCTTGCTAGTGGTCTATCAATTTTGTTGATCATTTTAAAAACCAGCTCCTGGATTCATTGATTTTTTTGAAGGGTTTTTCTATCTTTATTTCTTTCAGTTCTGCTCTGATCTTAGTTATTTCTTGCCTTCTGCTAGCTTTTGAATTTGTTTGCTCTTGCTTCTCTAGTTCTTTTAATTGTGATGTTAGGGTGTCAATTTTAGATTTTTCGTGCTTTCTCTTGTGGACATTTAGTGCTATAAATTTCACTCTACACACTGCTTTAAATGTGTCCCAGAGATTCTGGTACATTGTGTCTTTGTTCTCATTGGTTTCAAAGAACATCTTTATTTTTGCCTTCATTTCGTTATTTATTCAGTAGTCATTCAGGAGCAAGTTGTTCTGTTTCCATATAGTTGTGCAGTTTTGAGTGAGTTTCTTAATCCTGAGTTCTAATTTGATTTCACTGTGGTCTGAGAGAGTTTGTTGTGATTTCTGCTCTTTTACATTTGCTAAGGAGTGCTTTACTTCCAATTATGTGGTCAATTTTAGAATAAGTGTGCTGTGGTACAGAGAAGAATATATATTCTGTTGATTTGGGGTGTAGAGTTCTGTAGAGTCTGCTTGTTGCAGAGCTGAGTTCAGGTCCTGGATATGCTTGTTAACCTTCTGTCTCATTGATCTGTCTAATATTGACAGTGTGGTGTTAAAGTCTCCCATTATTATTGTGTGGGAGTCTAAGTCTCTTTGTAGGTCTCTTAGGATTTGTTTATGAATCTGGGTGCTCCTGTATTGGGTGCCTATATATTTAGGTTACTTAACTCTTCTTGTTGAATTGATTCCTTTACCATTATGTAGTGGCCTTCTTTGTCTCTTTTGATCTTTGTTGGTTTAAAGTCTCTTTTACCAGAGACTAGGTTTGCAACCCGTGCTTTTTCTTGCTTTCCATTTGCTTGGTAGATTTTCCTCCATCCCTGTGTTTTGAGCCTATGTGCATCTTTGCACATGAGATGGGTTTCCTGAATACAGCACACTGAAGGGTCTTGACTCTTTATCCAATTTGCCAGTCTGTGTCTTTTTATTTACATTTAAGGTTAATATTTTTATGTGTGAATTTGATGCTGTCATTTTGATGTTAGCTGGTCATTTTGCCCATTAATTGATGAAGTTTCTTAATAGCATCGATGGTCTTTACCATTTGACATGTTTCTGAAGAGGCTGGTACTGGTTGTTTCTTTCCATGTTTAGTGCTTCCTTCAGGAGCTCTTGTAAGGCAGGCCTGGTGGTGACAAAATCTCTCAGCATTTGCTTATCTGTAAAGGATTTTATTTCTCCTTCACCTATGAAGATTAGTTTGGCTGGATATGAAATTCTGGGTTGAAAATTCTTTCCTTTTAGAATGTTGAATATTGACCCCCCACTCTCTTCTGGCTTGTAGGGTTTCTGCTGAGAGATCCACTGTTAGTCTGATGGGCTTCCCTTTGTGGGTAACTTGACCTTTCTCTCTGGCTGCCCTTAACACTTTTTCCTTCATTTCAACTTTGGTGAATCTGACAATTATGTGTCTTGGGGTGGCTCTTCTTAAGGAGTGTCTTTGTGATATTCTCTGTATTTCCTGAATTTGAATGTTGGTTGGCCTTGCTAGGTTGGGGAAGTTCTCCTGGATAGCATCCTGAAGAGTGTTTTCCAACTTGGTTCCATTCTCCCTATCACTTTCAGGTATACCATTCAAATGTAGATTTGGTCTTTTTACATAGTTCCAAATTTCTTGAAGGCTTTGTTCATTTCTTTTTACTTTTTTTCTCTAGCCTTGTCTTCTCACTTTATTTCATTAATTATATCTTCAATCACTGATACCCTTTCTTCCACTTGATTGAATCGACTATTGAAGCTTGTGCATGCATCACAAAGTTCTTGTGCCATGGTTTTCAGCTCCATCAGGTCATTCAAGGTCTTTTCTGCACTATTTATTCCAGTTAGTCATTCGTTTAATATTTCCTCAAGGTTTTTAACTTCCTTTCAATGGGTTTGAGCATCCTCCTTTAGCTCAGAGAAGTTTGTTAATACTGACCTTCTGAAGCCTATTTCTGTTAACTTGTCAAAGTCATTCTCCATCCAGCTTTGTCCTGTTGCTGGTGAGGAGCTGTGATCCTTTGGAGGAGAAGAGGCACTCTGATTTTTAGAATTTTCAGCTTTTCTGCTCTGGTTTCTCCCCATCTTTGTGATTTTATCTACCTTTGGTGTTTGATGTTGGTGACCTACAGATGGAGTTTTGGTGTGGATGTCCTTTTTGCTGATGTTGGTGCTATTGCTTTCTGTTTGTTAGTTTTCCTTCTAACAGTCAGGTCCCTGAGCTGCAGGTCTGTTGGAGTTTGCTGGACCCTGTTTGCCTGGGGATCACCAGTGGAGGCTGCTGAACAGCAAATATTGTAGAACAGCAAATATTGCTGCCTGATCCTTCCTCTGGAACCTTCGTCCCAGAGGGGCAGCCACCTATATGAGATGTTTGTCAGCCCCTACTGGGAGGTATCTCCCAGTCAGGCTGCACAGGGGTTAGGGACCCACTTGAAGAGACAGTCTGCCCATTCTCTGGGCTCAAAAGCAGTGCTGGGAGAACCACTGCTCTCTTTAGAGCTGTCATACAGGGACGTTTAAGTCTGCAGAAGCTGTCTGCTGCCTTTTGTTCAGCTATGTTCTGCCCACAGAGGTAGAGTCTAGAGGCAGTAGGCATTGTTGAGCTGTGGTGGGCTCTGCCCAGTTTGAGCTTCCTATTGGCTTTGTTTACCTACTCAAGCCTCAGCAATTGCAGATGCCCCTCCCCAAGCCAGGGTGCTGCCTTGCAGTTCTATCTCAGACTGCTGTGCTAGTAGTGAGCAAGGCTCTGTGGGCATGGAACCCACCGAGCCAGGCATGGGAGAGAATCACCTTGTCTGCTGGTTGCTAAGACCATGGGAAAAGCACAGTATTTGGACAGGAGTGTCCAGGTTTTCCAGGTAGTCTGTCATGGCTTCCCTTGGCTAGGAAAGGGAAATCCCCTGACCCCTTGTGTTTCCCAGGTGACTTGATGCCCTGACTTGCTTCAGCTTGTCCTCCATGAGCTGCAACCACTGTCCAACCTGTCCCAGTGAGATGAACCAGGTACCTCAGTTGGAAATGCAGAAATCACCTGTCTTCTGCATTGATCACGCTGGGAGCTGCAGACTGCAGCTGTTCCTATTTAGCCATCTTGGAATGCCCCCAACATAACGTGTTTTTCATTTACCTGTAGCCATTTGGATGTCTTCTTTGGAGAGGTGTCTGTTCATATTTTCTGCTTATTTTTAAATCAAGTTTTTTGGATTTTTTGCTATTGAGTTATTTGTGTTCCTTAGATACTTTGGATATTAACCTCTTGTCAGATGTATAATTAGCAAATATCTTCTCTTATTCTGTAGGTTGTCTGTTCACTCTGTTGTTTCCTTTGCTGTTCAGAGACAGTTTGATGTAACACAATTTGTCTGTTTTTGCATTTGCTGCCTGTGCTTTTGAGGTCTTTGAAAAATTACTGTCCACAACAACGTTATAAAGCATTTACCCAATGTTTTCTTCCAGGAGTTTTATACTTTCGAGTTTTATAGTTATATAAAAGTTTTATAGTTGTATAGTTTTATAGTTTCAAGTCTTATATTTAAGTCTTTAATCCATTTTGAGTTGATTTTTTAATATGGTGAGAGATAAGGGTCTAATTTCATTGTTCTGTATGTGGATATCCAGTTTTCCCAAAACCATTTATTGAAGAGACTATCATTAACCAATGTATGTTCTAGACATCTTTGTCAAAAATGAGTTGGATATAAATGCATGGATTTATATTTGGGCTCTCTGGTCAGTTCCATTGGACTATGTGTCTATTTTTATGCCAGTATCATGCCACTTGGTTACTATAACTTTGTATACTTTTTAAAAAATTCTTTGACAAGTCATGATGAGTATAATATACTTTCACATAAGGCAATGTGTTGCCTCCAGCTTTGTTATTTTTTTGAAGACAGCTTTGAGTACTAAGGGTCTTTTGTGGTTCCCTACACATGTTAGGACTCTTTTCTATTTCTTTGAAGAATGCCATTGTGATTTTGATAGAGATTGCATTAAATCTATAGATATTTTTGGGTAGTATGGACGTTTTAACTGTATTAATTCTTCCAGTCTCTGAACACAGAATATTATTTCATTTATTTGTACCTTTTTCAATTTTTTCAACAATGTTTTATAGTTTTAATTTTATTTCTAGGTATTTTATTTTTATTCTTTGAAGATGTTGTAAATGGAATTTTCTTAATTTTTTTCAGATAGTTTTCTGAGTTTTATATGTTGATTTTGAATCCAGGAGCTTTACTGAATTTACTAGTTCTAGCAGGTTTTGGTGGTTTTTAGGGTTTCCTACATATAAGATCACATCATCTGCAAATAGGGACACTTTAACATTCTTCTTTACAATTTAGATGCCTTTTTTTTTCTTTTGTTTGCCTAATTGGTTGGATAGGTCTTTTGGTACTATGCTGAACAGAAGCAAAAGTGGATCTCATTATCTTGTCCCAGATCTCAGAGAAAAGACTTTCCATTTTTCCGTGTTTCGTATAAAGTTAACTGTGGGTTTATCATATATGGCCTTCATTGCTTTTAGGAATGTTCCTTCTATACCCAGTTTTTTGAGGCCTTTTTATCATGGAGAGATGTTTAATTTCATTCAATGCTTTTTCATCACCGATTGAAAGGATTATATGCTTGTTTGTTTGCTTGTTTTGGTTCTGGTGATGTGAGGAATCATAATTTTTGATTGATATATGTTGAATCATCCTTGCATTCCTGAAATGAATGGCATTTAATCATGGTGAATGATCTTTTTTTAATGTGTTGTTTAACTTGGCTTGTAGTATTTTATTGAAATTTTTTGCATTTATGTTTATCTGAGATATTAGCCTGTAGTGTTTTTTGTTGTTGTTGTTGTTGTTCTTGTGTCTTTATCTGGTTTTGACATTACAGTAATGCTGGTCTTGCTATAATTTATTTGGAAGTATTCCTTAGTCTTCTAATTTTGGGGGATAGTTTGACAAGAATTGGTATTCAGGAGTGAAGCCATCTAGTCCTAGGCTTTTCATTGATCAGAGACTTTCTATTACTGCTTTAATATTGCTACTTGTTATTGATCTGTTCAAGTTTTCTATTTCTTCATGGTTCAGTCTTGGTAGGTTGTATGTGTCCAGGAATTTATTCGTTTCTTCTAGATTTTCCAATTTGTTTAACTGTTCATTAGTGTTACGATTCTTTGTATCTGTGGTATTGTAATCTCTTCTTTTTCATGTATGAGTTGCTTTATATGGGACTTTTCTCTAATTTTCTTAGGTTAGCTAAAGGATTTTTTGAAAATTTTATTTTCTCAAAATTCAACTTTTCGTTTTGTTGACCTCAAATGTTATTTGTTTATTTGTGCTCTGAGATGTTATTTTGTTTATTTCTGCTCTGAGCTTTGCTATTTCTCTTTTTCTGCTAATTTTGAGTTCAGTTGGTTCTTGTTTTTACATTCCTTGAGGTGCAATTGTAAGTTGTTTATTGAAATCTTTCTTTTTTTTGATGTAAATATATATCATTATGAACTTCCCTCTTAGAACTGCTTTTAGTGTTTTTGATAAATTTTGGCATATTTTATGTCCATTTTTATTTGTCTTAAGAGTTTTTTAAATATCCTTTCTTACTTCTTCATTGATTCATTGGTTGTTCAAGAGCATGTTGTTTAATTTCCACATATTTTTAAAATTTCCAGTATTTGTCGTATTATTGATTTTCAGTTGTATACCATTGTTGTCCAAAAGATGCATGACACAAGTTTTTTTCTTCTAAAATGTTCTAAGACTTGCTTTGTAGCTTAACATAATCTATCCTGGAGAATGTTTCATGTGCAGTTGAGAACACTGTGTGTTCTGCAGCTGTTGGATTGAGTATTCTGTAAATGCCTGTTAGGTTCATTTGGTCTAGAATGCAGTTTAAATTAAATATTTCTATATTAATTTTCTGTCCAGGTGATCTTTCCATTGCTAAAAATTAGGTCTTAAACTCCCCAACTATTATTGTATTGCAGTCTATCTCTCCTTTTAAATCTATTAATAGTCACATACATTTCAGTGCTCCAGTGTTGGGTGCATATATGTTTACAATTGCTATATCCTTTTGCTGAATTTGCCCCTTTATTATAAATATGATGACCTACTTCTTCTCTTTTTACAGACTTTGACTTGAAGTCTATATTATGTGACATATGTATAGCTATCCCTGCACTGTTTTGATTTTCATTTGCGTGGAATATTTTCCCATCTTTTCACTTTCAGTCTATGTATTTTCTTACAAGTGAAGTGTAGGCAGCATATAGTTGAGTGCTCTTGTTATTTATGCCATCAGCCACTCTCTTTTAATTAAAAATGTCAATTCATTTACATTCAAAGTAATTATTAATTTGTAAGAACATACTACTGCCATTTTGTTCATTGTTTTCCAGTTGTTTCATAGATCTTTTTTCCTTTCTTCCTTCTTAGTGTCTTTCTCTGTGGTTAAGTGATATTCTCTAGAAGTATGTATTTATTCCTTGCTTTTTATTTTTAGTATATATATTTATCATAGGTTTTTGCTTTGTGCTTACCGTGAGGCTTACAAAAAACATAGTTATAACACATTAAATTAAATTGATAACAACTTTCTCTGGTTGCTAAAAATAAAAATAACTAACAACTGGAAATCCTACTCTACACTTTATTTCCACCTTCACACATACATTTTGATGTCATAATTTATAACTATTTGTAAATAACTTACAAATCATTATTATAACCATTACAAATTATTGCTTATTCCTTAACCAATTTTGTAGTTTTTATTATTTTTAATAGTTTTGTCTTTTAATCTTTATATTAAAGATATAGATTATTTACATACCATGATTGCAGTATTAGAGCATTTTGAATTCACTCGCATACATACTTGTACCAGTGAATTTTATACCATCAGACATTTTCATGTGTCTCATTAGAGTGCTTTTTTTTTAGTTTAAAATGCTGCCTAGCATTTCTTGTAAGATAGGTCTGGATGGCGATAAACTCCTTCAGCTTTTAGTTTTCTGGCAGAGGCTTTATTTATCCCTCATTTCTGAAAGATAGCTTTGTTGGGTATAGTATTTTCAGTAGACAGTTTTGTTGTTACTTCAGCACTTTAAATACATCATTCCACTCCCTCCTGGCCTGTGAGCTTTCTCCTAAGAAGCATACTGTTAAGCATATTGGAACTTCCCTGTATGTTATTTTCTTCTATTCTCTTGCTGATTTCAGGATTTTCTCTTTGTCTTTGATTTTTCACAGTTCGATTCTAATATTTCTTAGGGTAGTCTTATTTGAATTGCTTCTAATTGGTGACTTTTGACCTTTTTATATCTAGTATCTTTCCCCAGATTTGAAAAGTTTTCTGCTATTATTTTTTAAAATAAGCTTTCTATCCCTTTGTGTTTCTTTACTCCCTCTTTAACTCCAGTGAGCAAAACTTTGCCCTTTCAGTGTTGTCCCATACATTCTGCATGCTTTCTTCATTCCTTTTTTATTTTTTTCTTCTATGACTGTATATTTTCAGTTAGACTGTCTTCAAGCTCACTGATTTTTTTCTTCTTCTTAATCAATTCTGCTGTTGATACTTTCTATTGCAATTTTTAGTTTATTTGTTGTATTCTTCAGCTCCAGAATTTTTATTTGGTTTTTGTTATTATTTTAAACTCTCTGTTAAATTTATCTGATAAATTTCTGAATTGTTTCTCTGTATTTTATTAAAATTCACCACGCTTCCTTAAGACAGCTATTTTGAACTGTCAGGCAGAACATACATCTCCACCTCTTTAGGGTCAGTTACTGGCATCGTATTTTGTCTGGTTGGTGATGTTATGTTTCTCTGATTGTTCTTAATCCTTGTGGCTGTTTGTTGATGTATGTGCATTGAATATGTAGGTGTTTTTTGTCTTCAGTCTGTAGTCTGAATTTGTCTGTACCCATCCATCTTTGGGGAGTAGGGTTATCCAGAAATTCTGTGCTGACTGTTTTGGTCTCTTAGTCTTCAACCACTACAGCCATTGCAGTGCAAGAGGGCATGCTAAACTCAGTTCTGCTACTCCTGGCACCAAGGTTTGAGATTTAGTTGCTGTCAGCCCCAACCCCATTTCTGGTTTCAAAATGACTGCTGATGAGCTAGCCCTTAAGATGATTCCCTTGGAACAAGACCAGAGTGAGTCTTTGACAAAGGGTTCCAGAATGATGAAGCTGAATGTCCATGTCAATTTACTTTTTCTGTTGTAGAGACAGTAGGTCCAGGGGACTTCACCATGTGTGGTGCTGTGCAGACTCTGGGGATGAATACTGCAGTAAAAGATAATTTGTCCCCTTACTGTCTAAATGTGCATTTTTCCTCAGTTCAACAATCCAAAGGTACATCACAGCTTCACTCCAAGTTCTGGGATGTTTGTGGTGGTAATCTTGCCTCTGGATAGTTACTAGTTGTTGAGAGGAAAAGATGGAGAGCTCTTAATCTTCCATTTTGCTAAAGTGACTGCACAGAGGAGTCAATCTTGCTTCCATTTGCCAGGCAGGGAAGGAACTGGATGCTTGCCATTTTCAGTTCCCATTACTTTTATTGCCACATGGTTTAATGAGTTTTTATTCATGGTTGCCCCCTCATTGGTTAGGTGATGTAGCATGCTTGAGATTAAAAAGTTATGGCTGTGTTTAACTTACATGCCTAAGCTCAGCCATTATTTTTCAAGCATGTCAGTTATTCAAGAGTTGGCTGGGCCTGAGGAGGTTTCTAGCCTCAGCCACAATCTGGGCCATTACCAGCTTTTCTTCAAAAACCCAAATCAATATCAGAATCTTGCTTTTGTCCTTATGAATTTAGTTTGGAGCCTTTATTTTCCTTTCTTCCAGTAACTCTCAATTAGGTTATTCTTCATGGTAACATTGAACTTCAAATGAGTCTCTTTTCTTCTCATTCAAGGAAAATTTTTTAAGTTTGTCCACTTCCTTTTCAGGAATAAGGATTATGTACCAAGGAACACTGAGACAGGGTGTTTCTTCAAAACCTAAGAGATCATATTAACTATATTTCAGGACAGCAAGTGCCTAACAGACTTTCATTTTATTCATTTCTACAGAAAACACTTAGGAATGTCTACAATCTGCCAGGCACTGTTTTAGACTTCAAGGAAACAGAAATAAATAAATCTGAACAATTTCCTGCAATCTTGGGGTTTACAATCTAGTGGAAAAGAATGATGAACAAACATCAAGATATTTTATGGCTGGTGGTGGTAGATGTGAAAATAAAACAATTGACTATAGAATGAGATGGGTTATTTTAAGTAGGGCTGCCACTGAAGTGACAATTTAACATTGAATAAAGTGAGAAAAAAAGCTATGTGGAATCTGAAGGAAGAAAGTTATAGAAAAATAGCACATGCAGAGTCCTATGGTCAGAGCGTGCTTGGCAAGCTCAAATAACAGCAAGCAGTTCAGTGTGTTTGGAGCAGAGTGAGCAAGGGGATGTTGCATATGAGGTCAGAAAGATGGTTGGGGGCAAAAATTGTAGAGTCTTGGAGGTTATGGTAAGAGCTCTAAATTTAACTCTACATGAGCTAAAGCCTTTGAAAGGTTTTGAGGAGAAAACAGCCATAATCTGGTTTATATTTTAGAAAAAACCCTCACCATTATAGGGTCTTCAAAAATAATTTGATAACATGTGGAGAGTGAAATGTGGGGAATGGGTAGGGCATAGAAGAGATGACACAGGGAGAATAGTAGAAGTAGTTGAGAAAATAAAGGACTCATAATTGACCCTTAGATTTCACATGATGGAGATTACTAGTGACTTTGATGAGAACAGTTTTATTAGACTGGTGGAGACAACAGTTTTCTGTGCAATCCATGACCCACTGCTTCTTTCATCAACTGGCTTTGAAAGTCTAGTAAAATTCATTCATTCAGCATGACATTGTTTTAACTGGACAATTATTATGTGTCAAGGACTGTGCGTTTTACTAGATATACAATAGATTCGTGAAGCATTGGTTTTTTCACTCATCACCAAATAGCAAACACAGATGAGCAAAATAATAAATTAAAACCTGCATTAGTTTCTTCTTGTGTTGCTATAAAGAAATATCTGATACTGGGTAATTTATAAAGAAAAGGGGTTTAATTGGTGCAGGGTTCTGCAGGCTGTAAAGAAATCCTGGTGCTGGCATCTGCTTGGCTTCTAATAAGACCTCAGGGAGCTTACAATCATAGTGGAAGGTGAAGGGGAGCCAGCACATCACATGGCAGGAAGGGAGTTACAGAGAGGGGCGGGGAGGTCCTAGATTATTGTAAACAACAAGATCTCTCATGAGCTAACTAAGTGAGAACTTATTCATCACCAAGGGGATGGCACTAAGATTTTCATGAGGGATCCACCCCAGGTCCAATATCTTTCACTAGGCTCTGCCTCAAATACTGGGGATTACATCCAAACATGATATTTTGAGAAGACAAGCATCCAAACCATATCATAACCCAATATAGGAAACAGATTATTCTTTTGTTGAAATAAAACGTATCCAATATGTGCTCAGTCATGTTTCTTCATGAGGGTTTAAGCCATCTGGAAACTGTCAGAAGCCTATGAAACACATCAAAACATGTTTTTTTTTTTTTTTCCTTCCTCCCTCAAGTTGTATATTTCTAAAAAGAGAACCTAAATCATTAAATGGTTTTACATATAAAAGTCTTACACAATGCAAAGGGATTTTTTTATTTGTTTTACAACTACTGGCTATTGTCTCATCCCATTCACATAAGATTCATATAGGATGGTGTGGATGTTTCCATTTCATGGAACA
Organism: Colobus angolensis palliatus; assembly: GCF_000951035.1. Lineage (NCBI taxonomy): Eukaryota > Metazoa > Chordata > Mammalia > Primates > Cercopithecidae > Colobus > Colobus angolensis. The sequence goes on along the minus strand of NW_012113586.1, from coordinate 1,907,735 downwards.
GAAGAGAAGGCAACATAAAGAATGAAAATGAAAAATAACTGTGTGGTAGAAAGGACCCTTATAAATCTAGGGCGGGGTCTTTATGTCATCAAACAACTCAAGAGCCCAGTAAATCAAGGAAAAGGGCATATTTGAGTGACCACACCATAACCCATTCAAACAAATACCCTAACTGCATTTATTTGAATGTTTTATGTACTCAAGAGACAGTGTGCATATGTGTGTGTGTTTGTGTGTGTATGTGTGTGTGTTTGTGTCCATCTGTGTGTATGTGTTTGATGTGTATATGTGTTTGTATAGGCATACAATTTAATAAGTGTGGCTGTGTTTATTCAAGTATGTAGCATTGCACATATACATACAGCACACATGTGGCTAGAGATCGTTCATACCTTCATTCTTAAAAAGGTTGTAAGTAGAAAAATTATACAAACCATAAAAATCAAATCATACTAGCTTACATGCATATAAATTCAGAGATGCTTAAAGGAAATTTACAGCTGAAATCACTACCATGGAACCTGAACCTATGGAATAAACTGAATAACCAGAAATAGCCCATTTCTAGAAGCACTTAGAATAGTCACAAACATGACTAGAGAGACGGGAAAGTCAGATTTATATGAAAATGTTAATGCAACAAGATTACATAATAAGGAAAAGAGCAAAATGAGTAGTTATTACTTTTTGAAATATACAAATTACTTACTTCTTGAAATACACAAAAAGATGATAACCTACATTTTCTGACAACATAAGAAACACATATAGAAGTAGATACAGAAAATGTCTTATTAAGGAGGCTGGTCAAATAGTGAACTATGATACAGAAGTGGAGAGTGAGACCTTACTTCAGTTCATCAGATGTTTTTTAACATGTGAACAATCATGAAGGTACTGAAATTTTTTCTAGGAACTTACTATCTTTGCTCAAAGCTCTAGTTTCCTATCTTGGCCCTCTAGTGAAGCATGGTAAGCACAGGTTCTCACGACTGCTATGAGAGTAGGAATTGAGGCAGAGAATTAAAGAGCTGACAACTCCAACTGTTACCTAGTATGTTAAGCAACTGGAATTCTCACACACTGCTGGTAGGAGTAGAAAATGGTACAAATGCTTTAATAGATGGCTTAAGTTGCCACAAAATTAAGCATGCACCTATCCTATAACCCGCCACATCTACTCTTAGGCATTTTGCCTATGAGAAACAAAATCATATGCCTACAAAAAAAACCCAAAAAACTTGTGCAAGAATGCTTATAAAACTTTTATTCATAGAGAATAAGAACTGGCAACAACCCAAATGCCTACCAATAGGTGAATAAATAAACTAATTGTGATATATTCATAGAGTAGAATATTACTCAGCAGTGAAAAAAAAAAATCTATGGGTAGATACAACAATGTAGATGAATCTCAAAAGCATTTTTAAGTGAAAGAAACCAGAAACAAACTAGTAAATACTGTATAAGTATAATTCTATTTATATTAAATACAAGAATAGGTAAACTTAATCTATGGTAATGGAAATCAGAATAGTGAGTGCCTATTAGACAGAGGTGGGGGTTGATGGGTCAGGAACAAAAGAAAACTTTTAGGATGATTAAGGTTATGCACACAGGAGTGCATCTGTTAAACCTCATCAAAATGTACACCTAAAATGTGTGCATTTTAGTTCATGTAGATTTTAATTCAATTAAAATAATGAAATGATCAAAACCCTCCAATAGCTTATCATTTCACTTGGAATTAAATTTTTTTTAATGTCCTCTAAAGGCCAGTGCGATCTAAGCTTTCACTGTCTCTTAGACCTTATCTCCTATCAGTCTTCCCCTTGCACGCTCCTTTACAACTTCACAAGTCTCTTTCCTGATTCGTCGTCAGCATGCTCCTAACTCAAAACCTTATGCTGCTCTTCCTTCTGCTAGGAACCTTTCTCCTCTGTGGATCAGTGTAATCATCTCCCTCATTTACTTCAGATCTTTTTTCAAATGTCACCTTATTAGAGTGCTCCTGAAATATCCTTTCTAAAATATCAACAACTGTCCCCAATGCACACACACTTGCGTGCGCACACACACACACACACATTTCATCACTCTTTATCTTTTCTTCCTTTCATAGCGCATGTCAATCCAAGACATTACAATATATAGATATTATATATTTATATATTACATATATTACTGTCTTTCTTTCTCCCTAAAATGAGGAAATCTGCAACCATAACCTTTGTTATTCACTTATGTATCCCCTAGTGCCTAGAAAAATGTCTGTACATAGATATTCAATAAAAATGTGTTTAATGGCTGAATAATTAAGTGGAGGTTAGATAACTGAAGCAATAGTATAGAGGAGATGCAGACATCTGATGGAAAAGAAAACTAAATATTCTACCTATCCATTGTTGCATAATAAACCTTCCCAAAACTAATAGCTAAAAACAAAACAAAAAAAAATTGTTCACAAATCTGCAATTTGGGTAGGGCACAACAGGAGCTGCCAGTCTCTGTTCTATGCAGTGTCAGCTCTGGGGTGGCCTGATTGGGGGAATAAGGATGCACTTTCAAGATGATTCATTTATATGCCAGAGTTAGGTGAGCTGGGGGCCTCAGTGTTTCCTTAAGGGATCTCTCTACGACTGGCTTGCTCATGGCATTGTGGCTGGGGCCCAAGAACAGGTATCCCAGCAGACAGGAAGTTGAAGCATCACTTCCACATTATCATATCATGTAGGAATTTACAGAATGCCTTACAGAATTACAGAACCCCTTCCAATTCGGTGGAAGGGAATGTAAACTCAACCACCTAATGAGATGAAAGCCAAATAATTTTAGGGTCATTTTTTACAGTCACCACACAAAATAACCTTTCAGCTATGTTCTACTACCTTGGGATTTATAATTCTGCAATTTGCTTTATTGAAGAAGTTTTCAAAAGTCATATGAGAGGAATTCACTTAAACGAAAACAATAATATAATCATCATTAATAATACTAATATTAAAGTTCTGATTGCGTATGAGGTACTATATCAATATATTCCATATATGATATCACTTTTTTTCTTTTTCTTTTATTTTTATGTTATTTTTGAGACAGAGTCTCACTCTGTTGCCCAGGCTGGAGTGCAATGGCGCAATCTCAGCTCACTGTAGCCCCAGCCTCCTGGGTTCAAGCGATTCTCTTGCCTCAACCTTCAGAGTTCGTGGGATTACAGGCGTGCGCGACCATGCCTGGCTAATTTTTGTAGTTTTACTAGAGATGGGGCTTCACCATGTTGGCCAGGCTGATCTCCAACTCCTGACCTCAAGCGATCCACCTGCCTTGGCCTCCCAAAGCACCAGGATTACAAGTGTGAGCCACTGCACCTGGCCTCTTTTTTTTCAAAATTTAATATTTATATGGCACTTACTATAAACCAGGCACTGTTCTTGGTGCATTAAAGATATAAAGTAATTTAATTTTTTAACAATCTCATACATTACATGCTGTTATTATTTCCACTCTATAAATTGGAAAACCTAGAATGAAGAGATTAAACACTTGCACAGTCACATAGCCATTGAGGATGGAGTCAGGATTTGAACCTGTAGTCTGACCCTAGAGCCTGCACTTTTAACCACTGTGTTATGCTATCACTTTCTTATTCCATCCAGTAATACTGCAAAGTAAGCACTATTGTGATCTCATTTGACAGAAGAAAAAGCTGAGGTTTAAAGCTGTTATGTGATCTATTCGAAGTCTGTCTACTTACATCCCAATACTGTGTTAGTATTTTCTTTTTCTTTCTTTACTTTTTTTTTTTTTTTTTT
>NW_012113586.1:1891671-1903873 GCF_000951035.1 Colobus angolensis palliatus | reverse complement strand
TTTTTTGATACAGGATCTCACTCTGTTTCCCAGGCTGGAGTGCAGTGGCACGATCTTGGCTCACTGCAACCTCCACCTCCTGGGCTCAAGCCATCCTCCCACCTCAGCCTCCCAAATAGGTGGGACTATAGACACACACCACCACACCCAGCTAATTTTTGTATTTTTAGTAAAGACTGGGTTTTGCCATGTTGCCCAGGCTTGTCTCAAGCTCCTGAGCTCAAGCAATCTGCCTGCCTTAGCCTCCCAAAGTGCTGGGATTACAGGTGTAAGCCATCATGCCCGGCCTGTGCCAGTATTTTATATATTGTTTCTAATCCTCACAGCAATATTGCAAGGTAGATGTGTGGAAACTGAGAATCAAATGTTAACTCATTCTACATTACATAGCTAGCAGGAATTGGAGCTGGGATTCAAGCTCAGATGTATGTGGCTGCAAAACCAGGCTTCTTTACCCTGTATTGCTCTCATCTTCAGGTTCAGGGAAATAAGGGAGGAATGGAGAAGTTGATATCATTAATAGAAGAGCAAATCCCTTTCTACACTGTGACTCTGGTTAACCTCTGAGGGTGCTGAGCATAGATGTCCAGAGATGACAAGATACCTACACAGTATTAGGAAAGATTTCTGGATCTATTGTTAAATCATAAATACCAGCTCTATATTTTTCTGTTTTCCTTGGAGAAATCAGTTTTCTTTTCTTTCTAGGGCATGACCTGTTTTTCATTGCAGCCACCATCTTCAGCCCAGCTGATAGAGGAGGAAGGTGAACTGATGAAAGTCAACATCTACCCAGGGACCTTTTGTGGTTTAGTCAATTAATTGTTGGCTCTGGGGAGAGGGAGTGTGGAAGAAGAGTGAAGAGGAAAGGAAGGAGTGAAAAAAAAAAAAAAAGAAATCAACTAATCTCCCACACCTGTCAGGGTTCTGCTCAACTTTTCCTATGAAGATGTCCCCTGTGGCCCATTTAGAGCCATTTACCAAACCTTTTTTTGAGATTTCTTTGATTTTAACATCTGCTTTCCTCTTTCTTTCCTGCATAGTCCTATGCTTCCAGGATGCATGGCAGTTAGCCTTTGATCTTGGTGCCTCTTGTTAGCTGCATGCTGTAAGTTATCCCCCTCCTCAAGCTAATTCTTGGCAATGATGAAATCTACATCCTTCCTTCTTCACTCTCTTTATCACAGCCTCCCATCAAGTTTGATGTGAGTCAGACCAGCTATCCCCACGGAGATTCACAGAGCTCACTAAGACTTTAATAGGAACAGGAGCTTCAGCCCATACAGAATCCCAAAGATATTACGTTAATCCTGTAAACCAACCATCTTAAAAGTCATAGATTTCCCCCAAAAGTCAGGTTACCAGTGAAAAATAAGTGTAGTATAAATTTCAAGCATAATCAGTTTAGGTAGGACAATTTTCTGTGGAATTTGCATAATCACCATTACTGTCATTACTTGATGTATCTCAACTTCAAATTTGGTATGATACTCATCTAAGTGTAGGAAGAGTTGAAAAATATACTAAAAAGCTAATTTGTGGGAGGCTAACTTGTTTTAATTTAGAAGACTAAATTATAGAAGCCTCTAAAAGAACACAAATGTATTCTTTTTATTAGTAAGGCCTATAAAATTATTACAATTATCCAATTATCTATTTTCTAGGGATATTTGCAAAATGAATATATGATGATGATTTACAATAAATTTTAAGTGTAAATTGAACCTGTCTTCAAAATATTTTCTCAATCTTAATATTTTCAGGTGATATTTCCAACACATAACATTTGTATTCAAACTGTTCTTTAATGATAGTGAGGACAAAGGTGAATGTCAGACCGTCGCCTGGTCAAGTAATCATAAATTTTGAATAGTGAAGATTTTATTGTACTACTTTTCTACCCTTTGGGAAAACCCAATTAATACGTAAAACATTTCTTCTAGTGAGTAGGAATTACTTCCTATATTTTTAAATTATTCATTATTATAAGATTCCCAAAGGAAATCAGGTCCCATTTCTGTTAACTCTTAATATCCAAGTGAATTTTTAATTCTGTGCCTTTTCCACAGCTGACATACATTCCAGTTACATTTTAGTCGTGGATTCTTCTCTACAGCATGCTTCTGGTAGCTATTCTTTGCCTCCTATCTGGTAGGGAAGCTTATGGAAATATCCAATGTTAATATCAGACTGAATTAAAAGCTAGTTTTCGGCATCTTACTTTTGAATTATTAGATATTTAGGGGTTACTCATATCATGGCCCTTTCTAGATAATTAAGAGTAAATCTTATTAACCCATTGCTCCAGAAGAGGGCCATGGAAAGTGAAGAAATCTGCTCCTATTTTTATAAGATTTGTTAGTAACTAAAGAAAGTGAAACACACACAGACACACACACGCACACACACACACACAAATCCAGAATAAAAAAGGAGAGAAGAGATATTGTCATTTTGGCTGAAATACTCAAAATATAAAATGACCATGAAACTGACAAGATTGGCTTTAGATCCCTGAGTTTTAAACGGTTCTGTGGCCTAAAAATTGAACAGTGTTTTAAGAGCTGAGTAGAATCTAGGGAATGAAAAGATATTGAGGCAGGAAGAGTCAGGGAAGACATTCAAAGGAATAGGTTTTGCTATGGTCTGAATGTCTGTGTTTCTCTAAAATTCATATGCTGATATTCTAACCCCCAAGGCAATTGTATTAGGAGGCAGTGCATTTGGGAGTTGTTAGGTCATGAGGGAAAAGCCTTCATGATTAGGATTAGTGCCCTTATAAAAGCAACCTCAGAGAGCTGCGTTGCCCTTTTCACCATGTGAGGGCACAGCATGAAGGCAACATTTATGAACCAGAAAGCCAGACCTCAACAGACACAGAATCTGCTGGTGGCTTGATCTGGAGGACTTCCTAGCCTCCAAATCCGTGAAGAATAAGTTTCTGTTGTTTATAAGCTCCCCAGACTATGGAATTTTCTTATAGCAGCCAGAATGTACTAAGACAGGTTCTTAATTGAATTTTGGAGGCAGGTGAAGAAGGACGAAGTTGGCAGAGAGAAGGAAGAATGTCCTAGGCTGTGTTGATTAGAAGTTGCTCAGAGTAGACTTCCTCCCCACTGGCAGATGTTTCCAGAACTTCTTTGAAGGAAAGAAGCACACTTGTGGAACCTGGAGTAGGGTGTCCTCACCTAGCCCAGCCGGAGGAACAACTTTGCTGACTCCATGACGTACTGCTGATGGTGAAGGGCGAAGGTCCTGGAATCCCTCTCTTTGAGCCTCATCCCTCTTCATGACTTCCCAGAGAGAACTGTCAGTGAGGTGTTCCGGGCCATGAAAAATGATCCTCTTCCCAGAGACTAGATTTTTTTACTTAGAAAAATCAAGCATCTTCTTTTCCTGAAAGCATTTGTCAATGGGACAGGTCCTATTGCTCTCAAGGATGTCTCCCCCGCCCTTTGGTGTCTGGCCCCTGGAGATCTGAGATTCAACTGCTGAGCATTATTACAGACCCTGCTCTTCTCTACTGCATATCTCCCCTGGCAGTGTGTGGTCTCTTAGAGCTACAACCTATGCACGCTATTCTCTGTAAGAGAGTAGCTGTCTGAGACAAATATTTTTCAACCTCTCCTGCCTGCCTCCAATGAATGAATAAACCTAGCAACTGATGTTTACATAGCACTTACCTTCTAGAGCACTCAGAACAATTTTCAGTGGTAGACTCTAATCCTTCCCCAGCTTCCGGATAGCAGTAAGTATTAATATTGTTTCCCTGAATATATAAGAAGAAGATTGAGTCAAGGAACTTGTAACGGCTGGCTGAATAACACCTGTCATTTGTTGGTTCATGCATTCCATTGATTTTTCCAATTATGCTCTTATTTTTGTACAATAAGATATTTTCACATATATTAACTCATTTTTTTCCAAATTTGCTTGATAAGAAGAATAACCTGGAGCCCCTGTCCTGAACATTTTTCTTTCGGTTGGTCTGAGATGGGACCTAGGAATTTATGTGTTTAACAAGCACGCCAGGGGATTTACCCCCTTTTTTGTGAAGTATAACATTCTCTGTGATTACTATCATTAAGAAAATTTTGGAAACTCAATTTATTTCATTTAATTTTTACAGTAACCCTGTGGGGTATTATTAAGCACCTTTATTTAGAAATAAATATGTGATCAGCAAATCAATCTGGGAGGCCCAGATATGAAATCTCAGTTAATTCAATTCTAACTCTCAAGACAAGAGATGGCAACTGATTTCTTATATTTCCTAGGTTTTCTCAACCACACTTTCTCACTTAAACAATTAAAGCTAAAGTTGTTCATCTGAAATTTGGACTATATACATAATTTCTGTTTAGATCCATGCCATAAATCAGTGCCATAAGAGCCATAGAAATTATGAAACCATAGATATAGTTCAAAATAAGCTCTTTCCCTTTTCCAAAAACTTGATATCTTTTCTGCACGTTTAAGCTCATCTTCTTAGCTCCTCCTTGGACTTTGCCTTATTTTTATTCAATTCATTCTATTATTGTTATCGCTACTTCCTTCTCTCTCACTTTCTCACTGTCTTTCTCTCTGTCTCTCCTCTATCTTCCTCCCTCTCTACCTGATATGGTTTGGCTCTATGTCCCCACTCAAATCTCACCTTGAATTGTAATAATTCTCACATGTCAGGGGTAGGACCAGGTGGAATAACTGAATTATGGAGGCAGTTTCCCCTACAATGTTCTCATGAGAGTAAGTGAGTTCTCAGGAGATCTGATGGTTTGATAAGGGGCTTCTCCCCCTTTGCTCGGCACTTCTCCTTTCTGCCACCATGTGATGAAAGACGTGTTTGCTTCCCCTTTTGCCATGATTGTAACTTTTCTGAGGCCTCCCCAGCTGTGTGGAACTGTGAGTCAATTAAACCTCTTTCCTTTATAAATTACCCAGTCTTGGGCAGTTCCTTATACCAGTGTGAGAACACTATGCTTAATCCCCATCTCCCTCCCTCCTTCGCTCTTTCTCTTTCTCTCTAGTTGCTTTTTTTTCTTGCTGAGATACTTCCAAGTCTGTTTTTTCCTCTCACAATTGCTTTGTGACCACCTATAGGGCTGCATGATTCCAACCTATAGTCATAAAGTTCTATTTCTGAGGAGTCTGGAAGAATTTCTGTCAACTATAAGAGGGAGCATCAGCCTACACATGATCCTAGGGAGGCCAGAAAGTCAGGAGCTCCTGTCTTCTACAGTTTCCATGACTCTTCTCACTTGCAAACTATTAGGCTAGGGAGTAGACCCACAAGCAACATTTGAAATCTGAATGAAAACTGAAACAATTCAACTGTTCAAGTGGTCCATAATGTAATTTCTGGTGTTACATAAATCCGGTAGTGTGCTGGTTATCTAGAAAAGAGTAAGAAAAAAAGAAGAAAGGAGAAGGAAGGGAGATAGAAAGAGAAAGAGAGAGAATGAAAGCCCTGATTTATTTATGTAGCATGTACATATTTAGTAGACTAAATACTCTTAAGATGGACAATTTCAAGCTACCAAAGATTTAGTGACCAGCTTAAAAGATTCTTTAATATTAGCAATCAGCTTTTATAAGCTGGTGTGAGCCAGCTCCAGCATGCCACTGTGTAAATCTAACTCCAGAAAAAATTAATTCACTTTCCCCAGATCTTCTAATGCTTTCTAGTAGGTACTTTATATACTGGTACACAAAGGATTGATTATCATACCCCAGAGATGTTCTCTGCTATCCTATCACCACGCCTTTCCTCATAATGGTCTATTTTCTAGAAATGCCCTTTTCCCTCATCTCTTCAAGACCTATCTCATAGTTATTGGCCTATAGCCCTCTTAAAACATTTATGATGTTTAATCTTGTATTAGAGCAATTTTTATACTTTTATCCCATATATTTACTGGATAAAAGCTCTATGTTTCTATTACCCTTGTATTCTTGCAGCACTGAGTTCAATGCTTGGAGAAGAGTAGGCATTCAAAGCCCTTTTACCAACCACCTATTACATGCTTTCAATATAGCAGGTATTAATCTAGATCCTAGAACCCCAATTTGATTTAAGGAACTGGAAACCTTAAAATAGGGGTCTGTGGAGAAACCCTGGTTTCAGACGGTTAATGGAAGTTAACTATTAACCCAAGATATTTGGAACAAGTTGATGACTACATTAAGCAGATAGCTTCCACCTAGACCCATTGGAATAATTAGTCTATTAAAGGGTTAGCCGTATTTTTTTGTAAAGAAACAGGTAATAAATATTTTAGGCTTTCAGTCCTTTAAGTCTCTGCCACAACTCTTGCAATATAGTGCAAAAGCAGCCATAAACTATACATAAACAAAATGAGCATGGCTGTATACCAATAAAACTTTATTTATAAACACAAATTATAAGATAGATTTGGCCCACAAGCCATAATTTGCCAGCCCTTGGCCTAGATACTTTAAAGCACTGATTTCCAAACTCTCATGTAAATGATTTTGTCTGTTTTACTTTTAGTCATAATGTTTCTCTTTGCTACTCTAACTTATATGCTTCTAACTTAGTCCATAATGCCTTCTTATCAATAATTATTAAGTCTAGGCTTGTTATATACAATTATCAGTCTATAATTTAGCTCATCCAGGTTATTGCTAATGCAGCCATTCTGAAAAACAGTATAAAGATATGTTACACTGACCTTGCCAATAGTAATACTACTTATAGACAATGTATAAATGAAATTAAATGCCCATGTAATACAAAGTGATACAGGTACTACTGGGATGCAACAATGACTGTCATGATGACACCTAGAGATAATATATTTACAGTTCTATTAAGTTTGTATATATCTCTCATGAAGTATCTGAGTTCTTTTTCCCATGAGAAAATGAGCACCTTCAGTGCCAATTCAGGACTAAGACTGCTTGTTCTGTAGTGCTAATAGTTAGACTATTTTGAGTTTATGGTTCATCAGTACCCTCAATGTACTGTTTCTTACAAAGCATCTGTATGGATACAACCTTTCCTATGTAAATGAATAGTAATTGGTGAAACAAAGTCTAAGGGTAATGATCCCACTCATAGAAGCTAGAAAACTTGAAATGGTCATCAAAAATGAATTCTCTACTATGGCTCTTGTCCTGGATACACAACTGACTTTTTAAAATTCCTTCACCCAAGTAATTATGAAAAATAAACTAACCTTAGATTTTCTTTTGGCCAATTAGAGGAAATCAGTACTATTTCATAATTTATGTTGTACCTGAATTAACAGCATGGTTTAAACGGAGCATTTCGTATAAAAACTAAAATAAAAGACAATCTATCTATCTATGGATGACTTAAGCAGTCAATGGAATTTGTTTTTTGGTCAATTATCGAAATCTTGGTTTATTATTTGAGAGTGTCTATCAGTTTCTTCTAATAATATTCTTTTTATATTTGTCATGAAATTGTTAAATATGTATTTTCCAGAGTTTTAAATGTTGTCATGTAGCCATCATCCCAAATAATGACTGACCAAATAACAAAAACAAAGAAGAGGATGAAGCCATGCTGATTAACGGTTGAGTGAAATTTAGATATGTGCAAACAAAACTGCATCTGCAAGGAGAATCAACAACTAGGATGTAACTATGGGTAGTCCTTGCTGTCTTTCCTGAAACTTTAGTTGAGGAAAGATGTAAAAGGGTGACTAAAAAAAAATTTTAACTTTCCACACTCCTAGAAGAAGACTAATTGTTCTAAAGCCAGGGTAACAAACAGTGAACAGAGTAAGTTTTAAACCTACTTAACAAGTAAGAGTTCCACAGCCATAAACCATCAGAATCAGTTTCAAACATATTTAAAATGTTTAATCAAGTCAATTTAAAATGTTTACTTAAATCAAACACAACTTGTTTAATGAACACTTTTCTGTAAGTCAATCAGTTAATGACAACCCCTTGCTTTTGAAAGTCAGTCAGTCAGAAATGGACTCATTTCATAAACATACTTCCAATTGCCATATAATCAAGAAAAGTCTTCTTCAAATAACCACATTTCTACAATTGACAACAAACTAGTCACAACTCTTTTGAACTCTGTGATTGTTACAAATCCTTATACAAGATCAATTGTTTTCCTCCCTGAAAAAAACTGTGACCAAACAGCCTTTACTTAACCAAGCAATAAATTCAGCATGTTTTGTTTATTTGTCTCATCATTTTCAGTGATGGCTTCATTCTTTGAGAAGATGGAGAAATGGAACAAGACAGAAAGGGTATTCCAGGTACTAGAAATTGCATGGGCAAAGACATGGAGGCACAAAAGTATTTGGTGAGCTCAGGAATGTAGAACCCTTGTAGTAGCTTCTTGGAGTTGGAAATATCAATTGAAGACAGACTTTGAACTTCACAGGCCAGTATAAGAAGTTTATATTTTATCTGCTGGGCTTTGAAGGCACATTGAATATTTTAAAAGGCAAGTAGTATAATTAAATACAAGTTTTAGGAGCTAAAATGCAGTGTTAGGATTAGTGGTTGAAGTGTCTGTGACATATTCAGTAATTATATAATTATGGTAAACTACCTCTATAATAATTAAAGAAGTAGATCCTACCAAATCTATGATTTACTAAATGAGAGAGGTAAAAATTTAGAATAAACAATGAGAGAGGGAGTGGCCAAAATGGCCAACTAGAAGGAGTTAGTGTTCATGGCTCTCATGGTGAAGAATGGAAGGGAAAAGTAAATACAACGCTTTCAACTGAAATATCCAGGTACTCACTTTGGGACTAATCAAGGAAACAACTTGGCCCACAGATAGTGAAGAAAAGCAAGATAGGACAATGGCCCACTGGGGAGCAATACAGAGCTAGAGGAACCTCCCCAGACCAGGGAAGCAGTGAGCGAATGTGCAACCCTGGAAAACCATGCTTCTCCCATGGATCTTTGAAATGCATGGGTCAAGAGATGTCCTTGCCAACTTGTTCTACCAGGGCCTTCAGCCAGCCAGACAGAGCTATGTGGAGTCTCAGCAGAGTGGCCACTTGGGCATGCTTGGAAACCCTGGAGACTTAAATACTCAGGTTTTCCAGCAAAAAAGCTGCATCTCTAGCAACGTGGAAGATTAGACTCCTGTGCATACCCCTAGGAAAGAGGTTGAATCCAGGGGGCTGAGCAGAGACAGCGTGCAAGCCCCACTGCCATTGCACATCACAAGATAAGACCCACTGGCTTGGAATTCCAGTCAGTAAATGATAGGGGCATTGCATCTCCCTAAGAAGGAGCTCCCAGGGGGAGAAGTGAGTCACCATCTTTGCTGTTTGGATGCCTTAGCTGTTCCAGCCTTCTGGCTTTAGAGGGTCCAAGCCAACCAAGAGTAGAAGGGATGCTCCAGTAAAACATAGCTGCTCAAGTGCCCAATCTGTTCCTCCTCACTGGAGCCTCCAGACACCTCTGCCCATGTTCTCCAGCCAAAAGAGAGTTGAATTCTTCCTGGGACAGCACTCCCAGAGGGAGGAGTGGTCTGCTATCTTTGCTTTTTGGGCTATGTAGCCCTTCCAGCCTCCAGGCTTCAGAGTATCTGAGGTGACCGGGGACTGAAGTAGACCCTCAGCTCAGCACAGCTGCTCTACCAAAACATGGCCCGACTGCTTTTTTGAGAGGGTCTCCTGTCCTATTCCTCCTCACTGGATGGGACCTCCCAACTGGGGTCTCCAGCCACCTCCTACAGGTGCCTTTGGGATGACAACAGGCCCATACCTCCCTGGGATAAAGCACCCAGAGGAAGGGACAGGTTGCCATCTTTACTGCTTCACAGCCTTCACTGGTGATACCTCCAGGTACTAGAAAACTTAAGGTGTGTAGGGACTGGAGCAGGCTCCAAGTATACCACAGCAGCCCTACAGAAAACTTACCAGACTGTTACATGGATGCCCATTCCCATATATCCTCACTGGGCAGGTCTGGGCCTCCATCCACCACCGGCCAGAGCTATTGAGCCAGTAGCAACTTAGCAACTCCTTGGATGGAGCCTCCAGGGGCAACTGAAAACCTCTCTGCAGTGGAACTGCCACCTCAGACTAATGAAGGAGCAAAGACCATACGTGTCTTATCCACACCTCCAACAAGCAGCAGTCAACCTAATCAGAGGAGGCCAGTCCACCTCTCACTGGTCTCACACTCCCTCACTGCTCATCACCAGATAGGGAACCCCTGGCTTGGGCCCACAGCACAGACCTTCCATCCTGTGCCAATTCCACTGAGCGACTGATGACCTGCACCTCTCTAGGATGGAGCCCCCCAGGAGGCAGTCAAATGACCCTTGGTCAAAACCAGTACTAAGATCCCTTCCTCTGCTGACTCCAAGTAGGGGAAGGAACATAAACACTAAGATTGCCCCAGAGCTGCAGCGGGCAGCTCAAGAGTGCCAAGTCACAATCTACAGCCAGCATTCAAGGGAAAGAGGAATCCATTATTTCAGAGCATTGAGAGGAAAAATGGCTGCAACTGTGAGGAAACAGGGGGGCCACTCAACCAAGCAAGAGTTTACCAACTGACTAATAAGCCTAAGTGCCACCTGCTGGATCATACTGTAAAGCTTTAACACCAAAAATACCTCACTAACATATCCTCTGCTGAAACCAGAGATAAGAAGGCAGCTTCAGATAAAGACCCTGCACAAAGCCTAGGCCTGGTGAAAAAAAAAAATATCCAGAAAAGAAGTCTATTGACTACTTACTCTACACTGCAGTTAAAGGAACAGTTACATATAAAGATAAGAAAGAATCAATGCAAAAACACCAAGAAATCCCTGTTTGAGAGTCTGGAGTGGACCTCCAGCAAATTCCAACAGACCTGCAGGGTCTGAGGGACCTGAGGCACCTGACTGTTAGAAGGAAAACTAACAAACAGAAAGGAATAGCATCAACATCAACAAAAAGGACATCCACACCAAAACCCCATCTGTAGGTCACCAACATCAGAGATCAAAGGTAGATAAAACCACAAAGATGGGGAGAACCACAGCAGAAAAGCAGAAAATTCCAAAAACCAGAATGCTGCTTCTCCTCCAAAGGATCGCAGCTCCTCACCAGAAACGGAACAAAACTGGATGGAGAATGACTTTGATGAGCTGACAGAAGCAGGTTTCAGAAGGTTGGTAATAACAAACTTCTCTGAGCTAAAGGAGCATGTTCTAACCCATATCAAGGCAACTAAAAACCTTGAAAAAAGGTTAGATGAATGGCTGACTAGAATAAACAGTGTAGAAAAGACCTTAAGTGACCTCATGGAGTTGCAAACCATGGCACAAAAACTTTGTGACACATGCACAAGATTCAATAGCCATTCAATCAAGTGGAAGAAAGGATATCAATGATTGAAGATCAAATTAATGAAATAAAGTTAGAAGACAAGGTTAGAGAAAAAAGAGTGAAAAGAAATGAACAAAGCCTCCAAGAAATATAGGACTATGTGAAAAGACCAAATATACATTTGATTGGTGTACCAGACAGTGACAGGGAGAATGGAACCAAGCTGGAAAACACTCTTCAGAATATCATCCAGGAGAATTTATCTAATCTAGCAAGACAGGCCAACATTCAAATTCAGGAAAAACAGAGACCACCACAAAGATACTCCTCAAGAAGAGCAACCCCAAGACACATAACTGTCAGATTCACCAAGGTTGAAATGAAGGGAAAAATGTTAAGGGCAGCCAGAAAGAAATGTCAGTTACCCACAAAGGGAAGCCCATCAGACTAACAGCAGATCTCTCAGCAGAAACCCTACAAGCCAAAAGAGAATGGGGGCCAATATTTAACATTCTGAAAGAAAAGAATTTTCAACCCAGAAATATCCAGCCAAACTAAGCTTCATAAGTGAAGGAGAAATAAAATCCTTTACAGACAAGCAAGTGCTGAGAGATCTTGTCACTACAAGGCCTTCCTTACAAGAGCTCCTGAAGGAAGCACTAAACATGGAAAGGAACAATTGGTACCAGCCGCTGCAAAAACATGCCAAATAGTAAAGACCATCGACGATATGAAGAAACTGCATCAATTAATGGGCAAAATAACTAACAAACATCATAAAGACAGATCAAATTTGAATGTAAAAATATTAACCTTAAATGTAAATGGGCTAAATGCCCCGATTAAAAGACACAGACTGGCAAATTGGATAAAGAGTCAAGACCCATCAGTGTGCTGTATTCAGGAGA